>NC_043970.1:12872214-12979714 GCF_902148855.1 Sphaeramia orbicularis
CCTGCCTGCATGGACTCTAAAAGGCAAAAGGAACTAGTGTTGCTGAATCTTAGGCATGTTAATGCTTTTGTCCTAGTGTTTATGCATGGTATCACCTCCAAACCCCAACAGAAAAGGTAAATGGTTTCCTAAAATACAATAAAAACTGAAAAAAATTTCTCCAAGCCGAGATGGGACAGATGCATTTTACCATTGTGTTACATCTTATTTCCTTTTGTATTTCACTTTTTTATTCATTTGGAAAATGTGGATACTAGCTGTACTTTTGCAAGAGGTATTATTATTATTTTTCCATATACAAGACTTCACCTGCTCATTGGTCCGTAGATGCTGTTGTCTGCTCTCTTCTTCATGGTGCTCCATACGCTTCCAGTAGGAGACAGGTGTGAACGGTACGATGAAGTTTTGTCAGTTATATAAAGAGGAACAAATTAAGAAGAGATTTTTTAAAGGGGTCATATTTTGCTAAACCCACTTTTATTAGTCTTTGGTTCATTTATTTGTGTATTTGGACCCTAATAGTTCCAAAGTTCCTTACTTCGGACACGGCAAGGCTGGATATTATAATTTTGGTTCACATTAACAAACATCAGGGGAGACTTCACATTCTCTAAGTACTGTTCATAAGCTGCAGGATATTCTAAAAATATTCAGCTCAAGACTCTCACTTCTTTTATGACATTAATTCAGTATAACACATTATCATTTACGCCTCCAAAAATGTAGACCACTGGAACTTATCAGCACTACAAAGCTCTCTTTATATTCATTTTGGCAAAAATTGAGTAGATTACTACATCCCGTTTTAATTCCTGCGTAATTTGTTATGTCTATATTTAGTTACGTCACGACAATTGCACATGTAAGGTCAAGACTTCTGACAAACATTTCTCCCAGTACAACATAACTGGTTGTCAGCAGCAGCGATTGTAGTCCATACTGAAAATATGTCCAAACTTTGAGTCGATTACCTAAAAGGTTCAGTTATTGGTTGAACAGGACAGAGCAGCACAGCCAACAACCTGGAGGGGGTGGGGCATGAAGTGGTTCATTTACAGTTAAAGGGCCAGCGCTCAAAACGACCTTTCTGGTGTCATTACTCAGAAATAGGGTTGAAAATGGACCTGTGGAGTTGAATTAATGAAGAATTCAGACCCAAGCGTAGCATTTACAGTTTATGTAGACCACAGGGAAATGTTTTAAAATGCATAATTCCATTTTTTTAAAAAAAAGCAAAATATCACTTCTTTAAGAAAATACATATATCCCAACTTTTCTAGAAATGGGGTTGCATGTTATGCTCTAAAAGTAAAGTCAAATCTACCATTTGAAAGGATTATGTGTGCATGAGGGGTGTTAGACCTAATCTTCCTCTTCTGGTCCATCTTCTCCTGTTGTAATTTTTCCCTACCACCATAACAGCTCCTTGTCAAAATCAATCAATGGCAGCATCCGCAAAATGTAGTTGTTCATCTAAGTAGAAGAAATCTAAACACCGCCATTGGTCACATATGAGACTTTTTGTCATAGGGACAAGGAGAATTGTGGAGATCATTTCCCCAAAGCTTCTCTTGACAGTTAGTAGATGCTTGTCATTGTCAGATCCTCACATTTCAGACGATGCAAGGCCTCCCCTCAGTTATGTATTACCTCGCTGTGTGAGGCTCTTTCATATGCACGCCTTGTTCAAGGTAATAAGGTATGACACCGCTGCGTCTCCTGTGCCACACTGTGTATGCCCAACAGTTATATGTGTGAAAATTAAAATCAATGAAAATTTGTAACGGCTGAGGTAGTCAAGGTTTGTGTAATCTTTATTTAATAGTGCACTGAGCCTGTCAAAGTGGAGTGGAGAGAAAAAATGTAATTGATTGCAGGCTGTCCTTTTGTTTGTTCAAGTTAGAGTACATGAAGCAAACTGATCCTAATACTACCACCTTATTATTTAGTTACTAATGATCATTATCAATAATTACATGAGTTTCAATATAGTAATTGTAAATAAATAAATAAATGTAAATAATTTTAGTTTCCTGTTTTCTTTAAATTGTTATGTAACATTTATGCTTGGAAATATTTCACAGTAGATTCGATTAGATGGAACTTTATTGATCCTTTGGGCAGAGCCCTCAGGGAATAGAGAAGCCAGGGCCATATTAACTATTATAACTTGTTCTTCCAATATATTAAATGCCTCAAGCAATATTATTCACTGAGTCTGTTTAAGTGACATAACAACCCCTTTATCCATGTCAACGTTAACTTTAGTTGCCATTATTTTATTGCAGGGGTGTCAAACTCATTTTAGTTCAGGGGCCACATTAAGCCAAATTTAATCAGCAGTGGGCCGGACCAGTGAAATAATAACATAATAGTATAATGTCAACTCCAAACTTTTCTCTCTGTTTTAGAGCGAAAAAAGTAAATTTACATTATGAGAAAGTTTACATCTACAAACTATCCATTCAAAAGATGTGAATAACATGACCAAACTGAAAAGAATAAGTGTAATTTTAACATTATGTTTATCATTCACACATGTTCATTATAACTTACAGATCACAGTGGATCTACAAACACACAAAACATTTAGTAACAGGCAGAATATTGTTAAAATTGCACTTATTTCTCTTAAGACATTTCAGGTTCATATTTATTCAGGTTATTCACATTTTTTGCAAAATTATACTTTGTTTTTGTATAAATGCATGAAAATATTTACACTTACAAAGAGAAAAATTTGGAGTTGTCATTATTTATATGTTATTATGATAGTATTTTACTGGTCCTGTCCACTTGAGATTGAATTGGTCTGAATGTGGAACCTGAACTAAAAGGTTTGTTAATATCTTCAGTGTAATTTTTGCATTTCACAAATTCATCCCAAGGGCCGGACTGGACCCTTTGGCGGGCCGGATTTGGCCCCTGGGCCGCATGTTTGACACCCGTGTTTTATTGGGATGAAATTTCACATTGTGAATGTGTCAATATACCTCTAACATTTAAGGTGTCCTGCCATGTGTATTTCATTACTTTTGTGGTAATGTCTGAAGTTCTACCATGGACTCTAACATTTATTGTGGAAAAAATGCCTTCGTTACCAAATTTCAAGCCATTCTAATGTGATATAGAAAGCCTGCTGGAAGACCCAGCTCAATTTGCACCATGATAATTCAACATGCTAATCTGCTTGACTCTGATTGGCTAACAGCTAGCCAATGAGAGCCTGGCTTTTCAGTACACTGCCACGATGGCACTGCTTCAGGCTTTAGTGTCAACCTTATTGTGAAGCCTCTGTTGAACTCGCCAAAGAGGATGCAGTCACTCTCTTCAAAATGTGAGGAACAGAGTTAATTTTGAATTCTAGTGTTAGCGGCATTGGTCCAAAATAAACTGAAGCCATTTCATCCTCAACTCTGGGTTCTTGGGCAACATCTGCATTGTTGAAGTTCTGCTCGAGCACAGTGCACAAGAACATTGACGCTCAGCCTTCCTTGCTGAACACAAAAACTGTCATTGAGCTGGACGGATTCTGTGGGCGTGGTTTCACCTGAGCGAGCTCGTGAATAGTAATGAGCTCAGACAACACGTCAGACTGACCAGCTTTTATAATTGAACTGATTTCTTTGCTTATTTCTTTTCAGTGGTGATAGCAGATAGAGGAGGTAGAGGTTCATTTTCATGTTCAATGCAAAACACAAACACCTATGGACCTCACATTTTTCAAAAAATACAAGTTTTGTGTGTCAGGGCACCTTTAAAGGATACTGAAGTATATTTTACAAGTCTGCAGTAATGCACTTTTCCATCTGTAAACACTGTTTCTACTTGAATTATGAGAGCGTTCACATGATCCAGTGGTATTGTCATGTGCCTCTTTTGTTATTGTTAAGGAATACAGAGGATGTGTTGAACTTTCTCAGCAGCATATTCCATCAGCTTCATAAATGTTAAAAACGTGTTCCTTTTACAATCGATATAAAAACTCTAACAGGCAGTTGTGCCCATGTGTTTCTATTTTTTAAATTCCAGGTGTGATCATTTTCACAGTTTGACATAAATACAGTGTTTCTTTCATCTTGACTGGACATAACAATCCAAAGTTAAACCCTGTTTATTTGCATGAGTTTGCACTGCATGGTTTCCTCATGCAGAAACTATGCAGTGCAAACTCATGTAACAAACTCATTGCAGATAATAAATATGCATCTCTACATTAGTTGAGAGTTTCTCATTTAACAAACCCCGCCGCTCGCACATATTGTAGCTTAGTTTGGCAACGATCCAGCTGATGTCATCATGTCTATGCATGTGCTAATGTCAGCATATCAATTGCCTCTATTTACAGTATATATATGCAGAGTTTGAAGTAAATTGAAAGAAAAGTGATGTTTTTATAGATATTTGAAATCTCGCCCATAATAAGTAAATGGAGAAAAAAAGATTTTAAAAAATCATTACAAAATTTAACTTTGACCTACTGTTCCCAATGTGTAATCAGATGTCTTCTGGGTCACTGGCAATCTAAAAACCCAGTTTGGTATGAATTCAACCAATAATTTTGCTGCTAGAGTGTTAAGAAACAAACAAACCAAACCAAAAACAATACCCCTTGCCTCCCCTTTGGGGGGGTGGGGTAATAATATCACAGTAGCTACAAGCTAGTTAGCAGAACCTATGTTTAACCCATCTCAAAACAATAAGAGTCTATAATGTGACAGCCCTGAAAAATATGTCTGTAGTGATTATATATACATACACTACAGACAAAGAAGAAACAAAAGCATTCAGTAGTGAGATGTATCCTGCAGTGTCTGTCTAGAATGTTGAAAAAGAAATATGTGCTTGACTGCAGAATTCCCTGAGACCAGTAGGTGGAAGCACTGAGCATGAACAATGAAATAAATGACGACACTCACTATTTAACCTTCACTTATAACTTATAGAAATTATTAACTTAAAAACAGACATTAGTTTGAGCAATACAATCCATTCCTCAACATAAAAAATGTAACCCAGGGGTGTCAAACTCTGGTCCTTGAGGGCTACTATCCTGCATGTTTTAGATGTTTCCCTCTTCCAGCACACCAGGGGCTCATTTCTGCACTGGCTCGTTAAATCGTTAAGCCCAGCGCAACGCAAAATGCATCCATTTCACGCAGTTTGCGCTATCCCATTTCTGGGCTCGCTCTGTCTTCATTAACAACAAACACAACGCAAAATGCATTCGCATGCTTGTTCCTTAACTCCAACGCAACGCTAAATGAGTTATCCCATTTATTCTGGGCTAGTTGGTCAAAAGTGTGCACTCGCCCAGTTCCTCATTCCAGGGCTGATTTTAAGGCGGATCTTGGAGGTCTGCGTTAGAATGAGGACGTATTCTTGTAGCTTCATTTCACTTCACCTCTGTCATGTATTTTCCTTTGAAATATTATTTACATTTGAAAAAGAAGATTTTTAACAGTAGTTTGACAATATCTTTGATAATATTAGATTTTTCCCACGAACATTTTGCACCAACAAAAACAAATTTACCTTGTGAGGATTGATCCGCTCATTGAATTTTATTTTCTGCATTGATTTATGGATAGATATAGATTACTTCAGGACAAAGTGTGTGTGGCTATGAGAGATAAATGAATGAATGAATGAATGAATGAAGGAATGAGAACCATATGGGGGTAGAGCCTGTGAACTGGTGCCACACGTACTGTGGATGAGAGGAACTGAACAGAGTTCAGTTTGTCTATACATTCTGTTTGTCCAGTTGTTTGGCATGGTTACGGCCAACAGTTACTATTTAGCGTTCTGTCAAAGTCACCTGCAGAATAACTCAGATCATCCTTAGACGTCCAGCCGGACACACAATATATATATATAATAATTCAGTTCAGTTCAGTAGGGTGGGGGCACATGCAGACAGCTGAGGGAGTCCATCTATAGTCAGATGAGGGTGAGGAGGTCCATCCAGACAGGTGAGGGTGAGGGAGGAGGTCCGGGCTCACAGATAGCCTATAATAATTCTTCATTCTAACCATAATGCTGTCAGATGACTGGAAACAGTGGGAGCAGAGGCGTTGTTCTGGGTTAAATAGTGAATGCACCTGTTCGCAAACACCCTTAAACACAAATAGTGAACTAACGATGGTTTAGCGAACGCAACGAGCCCAGAAATGGATTTTGCATCCATTAAGCCTCTGCGTTTGCCGACCCATCATTCACTCACTATTTGCGCTGAAGGGCGTGCAAACGGCTGCGTTCACTATTTAACCCAGAAACAAGCCTCTGCTTCAATTAATGATCAGCTCATCACCAAGCTCTGCAGAAGCCTGATAATGATGTAATGGCTTCCAGGTGTGATGGATGAGTGAAATATTTTAAACATCCAGGATACCGGCCCTCAAGGACCGGAGTTTGACACCCCTGATGTAATCCATAAAGATCCAAACAACCACCAGCGACCAAAACCATCTACTGACCTAAACTGTTTAATACCTGTTGATCCACTAATCCTATCAATACATGTAAACAATAGGTGTAAAATACAGTTTGTCATCTTTTCATGGTCATCAGATATGACTCATTTGGACGTTCAGAGGCTCCGTAGTTACCATGGAAACACTGTCATCTTCTACAACGCTGATTCACCAGTAAAACCTAAGAAAGAAGTTTGATCAATGACAGCGGATGGCGACGCTTGGTTAATGCTCAGTTAATGTTATATTTTGTTGAAAAAGTCATGTTTTTTTCATTTTTCTCTGTTTCTGATATCATGACAATCAACTTTAATCAGAGCTTTTATGAACATCTACATGATCCATGAATTAAATATGGGAAGATACCTGATTTTTATATTTTAAAAAAAGTAAAATACAGAGGATAATATTATAATAAATGACGATAAATAACTTAATCCTTTAACGGGCAAGTGACTATTTTTGGTAATTTCCATACACATTACAAGACAGTGACAGTAACAGTTCCAGTGAGGACAGTGAGTCAACAATCTCAGGTCCAATGTGGTCTACAGGGTCTGTAAGGTCTACCTCGGCATGAACAGTGAGTGTACCTGCTTTGTTAGGTACCATGAAGTAATGGTACTAATGTAAGGAATGATGTTCAAAGGGATCATGTGGATGTGGACAGGGGTCTGGATCAGCACTTATGTTGGTCTAATGTTCGAAAAGTGATGTTCTAATGTTCTAAAATACATGTTCCTTTCACCTTATGTGTGTTTTTCTTATATTTTTAGCATTTACTTGTTTGGTGTTATTTTAATTTTATTCTGTATTTGCCACTTACGGAACCAAATATAGTAACTTCATTGATCTTGATTTTCTACATGAGAATAAAAAATGTGGAACAATTTCACAAAAGTAATACATTCAGGTTATGTCCTCCAATAACACACTACGCTTGACATGTTGAATTTCAGAATATTTGTATGAGTGCCCCATAAAGGGTTAAGAAAGGTTAAATAGAGAGAAAAAATCATTTAGGTACTGCCACAAAAGTAGCACTGGGTCTTTATGGGTTAATTAAGAAATTTACTTTTATCAGGACCGATTTCTTTATGTCGCCTCATGCTACAGAGGTAAAAGTGACCCCTCATAGTCTCCTGCAGAGGCAGATTCTATGGTAGTTACAGTTTTGAGGGCCACATCCCATAATGTCGTCCTCTTGGTTTGACCTGCTTGTCTTCACACTTTCCAGAAACGGCTGCCAAGTGAGAGACACATCCTGCATTACTCATAAAAGGTCACACAGAGGTCTGCATCAGAGATATGAAAGGTCAGTGTGACTTACTGCTGAGATTAAAGTGACCTATCTGCACCCCAGGAGAGAGTGATTAAGACCAGACCACACACAGCAGGTACCCAGGCCCATGGATGTGTACACACTGCTTATGTTTGCCATTGCTCACACCTTGTTTACAGTATGGATAAGCAGCGACACAGAAAAATCAGGTCATGACCAAAGTTTACATTAGACTGTTCGTAAGGAGGTCAGTTTGGCATCACTACATGTAGCAATGTTACCAGTGTATGTCTGTAGTTTAATGTTAATCAGTCCCTCCAGGAATTTGCATTGTTGCGATCGCAACTATTAATGCAAATTCAACCAATCACCGCGAATTTTCCGCAAATTTGACTAATCACCTTAGCCCCCTTTCGCCCATTCCTGTCTATGTGACATCACGTTTACCTCCCTGTTGACGGTTGAGAAGATGTAGACATGTGCGACGCATAACGCCCACATTTACCGACTAATATCACTGCCAAAGTTTGTGCAAATCAGTTTCCAGATGTGTTACACAAAAGCAGAAGTATACTGTTCTGCACTGCCTGCAATATTATGGTGGAACACGAACAAACGTGGACGCTCCACAGACACTTTTAAACCACAAAACATGCAGGAGAATGGCTGAAACTGAAAGAGGAACGACGAGACAAGTCCCAATGACAGAGGCTGTTGGATCCAGAACAACAGCAGGAGCTGGAAGAGTCAAGGTTAGCGCGGATATACTCTATAAGGCAATAGAAGAGAAGAAGAAAGAACCTGTGGAGGCATGCTTTCCTTTTTGTGTATTTTGTGTGTGTGTGTACGCACGTGAGGGAATGCGAGTGCAAGTCTGTGTGTGGAGTTAAAAAACAAGCTCACAAACGAAAATAATCATTAAACTTGGTGTTAATATTAATGTTTACTCGTATGTGTTAGATAGAAAGCAACCCAAGTTTGGCTGACCTGTGTGCCTGTCTGTGTGTGTGTGTGTGTGTGTGTGTGTGTATGTGTGTGTGTGTGTGTGTGTGTGTGTGTGTGTGTGTGTGTGTGTGTGTGTGTGTGTGTGTGTGTGTGTGCATGTAACCCATCTAACCCTAACCCTAAATATACTACTATATCATTAAGGAAGCAAAAGTCATGTGTTGTGTTGTATAAATGTGAGATGGGGGTTAGATTTAATAAGTTTTCTTCTTCCCACTCCTTTTTGAGCAGTACATATTGCATTTATTTTGTTTTTACTAGTGTACATGGCAATTGTTATTTTGTCTTGATCATCTTTATGAATGTATTTGCTCTGATATTAGTTCCTTGTACACAAAAAGTGTTTACATTTTTCTTCTGCTCAAAACAAATAAATGAATGAATGAAAAAAAGCCTGTTTTGTTTAAACTCATTGCTTCCTGGTGCTTTTTAAGGCTAAAAACTCAGAAAAGACTGCTCTGCGTAATTTACAAATGCCCATGTTCCTGTGACTTTCATAAAAGAACCCTCAAATCATCGCAACTTTCACTGCAATTTTTTTGAAAACCTGCCGCAAAATCAGGCATTTTAGGCCACAACAATCAAAAAAAAAAAATCTCGTGAAATCCTGGAAGGACTGGTTAATATCACAATCTAATTTATTTTCAGTAGATATCCTCTTTTTGATTAGGTAGATATCCTCTTATTGATCTGTCACATAAATGGTGAGTAATTGATGGCGCCAACAGCACTGTATCCCTGTAGGCTGATCAAGAGTGAAGCAAAGTCGTGCAAGACTTGCTAACCCCCCCCCCCCAAAAAAAAAAAAAACAACCCACATATCGATAGCCTCATAGCATAATTATCAAAATAAAGTCAAACTCTATATGGACAAAAGTATTGGGACACGTTGAATTCAGGTGTTTCTTTTCTAACAGAGGTCTGTGTATATATCTCTATATACAGTGTCCCAAAAAAATGTATACACACTTTAAATAATTGTAAAGTAGGTGTTTATTAAAGTTAATTTAATTTTCAAAATATAACAGAATTTACAAACATCATTTTATTGTTTTGTCACCACCTGTTCTCAAACTGACGTCCGTTCTGGTTCAGACACTGCTGACAACACGAAGCAATGGAATCGCACACATCACCAAACAATTCCCTTGCTATTTGCGTGCGTTCACGTTCAATGACTGCTTTCAATTCAGCGACTGTTGCAGGTCTCATAGCGTAGACTTTGTCTTTTAGGTACCCCCATAAAAAAAGTCTAGTGGTGTGAGGTCTGGTGAACGCAGAGGGGATTCAGCGAAACCCCTTAGTCCTATCAACCTGTTTGGCAAGTTCACCCAACCTCACACCACTATATATAGGTGTAGGCTGTGTAGAGAAGCCTCCGAGACAGTTTAGCACATCAAAGCAGGGTGCAAGATGCTGGCAGGCATACATGGAGAAGCATAACCACATAGCCGGCATAGTGCACAGGAACATCTGTACTGAATATGGACTGGAGGTCCCAGGGTCAAGATGGGAGACACCCCCAAAGGTGATAGAGAACAAACAGGCCAAGATCCTGCGGGACTTGCAGATCCAGACCGACAAAATGGTGATGGCCAGTGAGGCTGACATAGTGGTGGTGGATAAACATCAGAAAGCAGTGGTAGGGACAGATGTAGCAATCCCAAGTGATAGCAACATCAGAAAGAAAGAACATGAGAAGCTCAAGATATATGTCATGGCCGTGGGGTGAAACGCCACCCGTTACCTCAGTCTTAAAGCCAAAATTATGCAGACAACACCACCCTAGTAAGGGACAAAAAGGAATATAAATAAGCTAAGCCTAAATTTAGCCCGCCATAAGGTCATGCATGTCGGTATCTGAAAGGACAGTAGACCAAATTATAAAAAAATACAAAATCTTTATTTAATAATACTTCTCATGTTTAAAACAAACATTTAATTTCTCTTTTTTTTTTTAAAAGAAAACCCAACATACACACTTATCCATCCACACTCGCACTTATCTAAAAAACAACAGTTCAAGTTACAATTTTAAAAAAGTCAAACGCCACAGCCGCGGGCCAGAGCCTTCAACCGTGCTCTTTAAACAAAACACAGTTCTTTGTGTTAGTAGAGTCGGCCTACCCGGGTGTAGTAATACCACCGATATGTTTGCTGGAGGCTCGCTCAAGCGTCCTCAGCGGTAATGGGGGGCCGTCTGGTTCTGCGGGTCCGGACGACCGAAGTGGTGGCCCCAGATGAATTGTTCCGGGGTCCGCCCGCCAGGGGATGAGAGAACAGGTCGGGGGTCTAGGATTTGCAGGAACGATGAACGGACCACCACAGGAAACCAAGCGAAGAAAAGGAAGGAAAAAGGGGAGGCTCGTCGCTCCTCAGACCCTACATTTAATAACGTGGTTTAGTGGTTGAATGCTACTAACCCTGAGAGCTATCATAAACTAGCGGATACATACCACGCCACAACTTCAGACGCCCAGCCTGTCATGTATGCTCCCAGACAGTGTCTGGATTTGTCTGTCTTTTCTGTTTTGTCTGTCATTTCTTGTTTTATTTTGTTAAGTTTCCCTCATGTGTCATGTCTGGTGTCTTTACTTCCCCTCTTTGATTGTTTCACCTGCTCCTGATTACCTGACTCCTCCCTGATTATCTCCACCTGTGTCCAACTGTCTTCCCGCCCTCTTGTGTATTTAAACCCTGTGTCTTCCCCTGTTTCTTTGCCAGTTTGTGTTCTACCTTTGTGTGCTCACTTACCAGCGTTTTTGGATACCTGTCAGTCTGTCTGCCCGTTTTGCCTTCCGACCACCGATTCTGCCTGTTCCTCGTCTGCCTGCTCGTCTGGTTCTGACCTGGTTCGTACATCGACTTCTGATTCTGCCTATTCCCTGATTACCTCAGCCTCCAACGTGTTACCTTGTGTTTCGACCCTCGCCTGGACTTTGACCGTGAGTAGCCTATCCCTCATGTCCCGTTGCCTCCTGAATTGCCCTCCTGTGTATGACCTGGCTTGTTTTTTGACTATCCTCTGTTTTACCCTAGTCGGGGTGCTGTCAGGATTCCTCCGGCTCGGCCGTGCTGTCCACCCGCATTCCCCGCTCATAGCCCGGACGAAGAGTCCAGAAGCACAGGCCTTCTCAGACGTGTTAACAATTCTGTGCTGTGTTTTACCTACTGTGATTGTGTTTAATAAACACTCTCAATTGGTCATCTGCGTTCTGGTCTTGCATTTGGGTTCAGCCTTTGTACTAGCTCCATTACACAGCCGGGATGATTTCAGTTCCTCATGTCATTCTTCCAAATGCCGCCGTAGAGTAGGGCTAACGAACCTGGAGGCTTTCTGGACGGAGCGCGAAAGGCTTCCCAAATGCCAGCGTTCTAGCATTGCAGCATGGAACGAGCAAACGTGAAGTGACTGTGCCTTGAATCCCGGCACAGGTGAGTAAATCTAATTTGCAATCTCGGCAGCTCTCAGTCGGGAGCTCTGTGGCACTGGCGTGTGACGTCAGGAGTGAAGGAAGAGGCAGGACCAGGTGAGAGGCCCTCCTAATATAGGCTCCGGTGCATGATTGACATGCCAGCAGGTGTGCGCATCACCACATATACCAAGGGCTGAAAGAGGAGAGAGAGAAAATGTGGGGTGTGAAGGCAACAGTGGTGCCAGCAGTGATCGGGGCGCTAGGGGCAGTGACCCCCAAGCTGAGAAGAAGGGTTCCAGCAGATACCAGGAACAACAGCAAAGTTCTCTGTCCAAAAGGAACAGCTAAGATCCTACACAGAACCCTCAGGCTCCCAGGCCTCGACCCAAGCCTGAAGGAGGCATCATCCAGGTGGGTGAGAAAAATGTATATATACTGAACAACAAAAGAAACGCAAGTATGTTTCGGTATTGGTTTATATGGGAGTTTTATTGTGAATATTGGTTTCATATGAGATATTTATATCCAGCTGTGAAATTTACAGTGGCAGTACATTGAATTGTGTCCATGAGCACTGAGTTGACGGTCACGGAGATGGGCCAAGTGAATATGGCGATCCTGATTACGGGTGGTCACACGTGGTCTTCTGGATCTTGGTCTGTCCCGAGTGGTCCCTGTGTCACAGAATCATGTCCTCAGCCTACTGATGGTGGACTCGTGCACTTGCAGACGTCTGGCAACGTTGCGAGCCGTTAAACCAGCATCAAGCATACCAATGGCACGTTCTCTCAGATTATCGTTAAGGCGAGGCATTGTGGTAATGCAGTAACTTTTGAATATTACCATTTCTTTTTATAGCCCCCGGATAAACAAAGGGAATTGCCACTCCCATTTGTTGCTCCCACTACCATATCACTCAAAACGTACCGCACCTCCGATACTTTGTACACGTGCTCAACACCACTCGTGGTCGTGTTTGCCTGCAAACACACGCTCCAATGGTTACAACTCACTTATTTTAATGTGTATCTCAGTTGACAACTCAACAGGACAGCTGAACTCTTGCCTAAATTAACGACCAAAACTTGCGTTTCTTTTGTTGTTCAGTATACAGTCTACTCTCGTTAAACCGCCCGCCGTTATACCGCCATTTTCGCTCACCGCCGACCAAAACCATTTTACAAAAATCCCCAATGCATTATTCCATTAGCTACCGCCATTTCCGCCTATCGCCATCCACCAGCCCAGTTCCATGCACAAACAACACATATACCATTGATTTCCCGCCCGTTATACCGCCAGCGTGATTGCCATCGAGCACACATAAATTTTAACAATGCACTGAAACAAACGCGCCAGACGCTGATCGCGACAAGCTACGATTAGGTCTACGGAACGGCCACCATTCATTTATCGCAGAACACTCAGTAGGTCAGGATGTCGGGAAGAGGACGTGGGATTAAGCCAAAGCCTCAAGATGATGGGGTGTCATTTCCCGACACGGTATAATAATGCTTAAAATGTTTCCCCACTTTAAATGATCCCTTACAACATAACAGAATCAAGATTTATTTAGAAACGCAATTAGAACGGGTTAACGGAGGCAGCATAGACATCATATAGTAAAGACATGCACATTATGGACGCAACCCGTTGTAACGCCATTTTCGCTATACCGCCAATTTGGCTGTGAACGGAAGTTGGCGGTATAACGAGAGTAGACTGTATATTAAAACACTCTATTAAGACACAAAATTAGAACAGCAATTTATACAAGATGTACTAGACGATATAATCAACATGTTAATTAAAGAAATATAGGCTGCATAATAAGTGTGCAAAAATATAGTTGTGTGTAATTATAATTCTGAGGTTCTAAGGTGGAGTTAAACAGTCTGATGGCTACAGGCAGGAATGGTTTCCTGTGTGGTTCAGTGGTGCATTTGGGTGGAATCAGTCTCTCACTGAATGTGCTCCTGTGACTGAACACCATTATAATCATAAATTGATAACTAGATTTAACTTTTCTCATGATGATCTACAGTTATGAGATCTTTTGCCAGAATTATGAAGTCAAGATTTGGGATTATAAAATGGTGTCTTCTGTGTTTTTTAGTGAATGTAATGTGCTTCTGCAATGTGCCACTGAAGGGTTTCTGTTAGAGGTTCACATGGGTGTCGTCGTGGACCTGAATCCCAGAGGAGGAGATACTAAGTGCTCAAATCTGGATGACTAAACACTTTTCTGATGGAGCTGCCATTACATAAGCTCCACCCCCCACTGGAGTAATGAAGATGATCAGTGGACCACTACAGACATTCATACCAACACTTTTTTCCGTCAGATTTGGGATTTCAGAACCACCAATCATAGTCACATTTGTACAAACAGTAAAAACAGACTTATGGATCACATAAGGTAAAGACTGAACAGAACAGAACAGAACAGAACACACACTATGGGGGTAGGATGATGATGATGAGTTGGTCCTCATCCACAAATGTCACCCTTAAGGAGTGTATTTTGGCCGTTTAGAAGTTTAGATTGTGCCTTATATTTCTCTTTAAAACTGTTTAGCTTTGCTTATTTGGTATAATTTTTTCAGCACAACCTCACCTGTGTGACTTTACAGTTTACAGTTAGTTTTTTCATTTGACATGCTGTATTAAAACATTGAACCTAAAACCACACAAAAAACATGAAATCAGAGTTGGAAGAAGTTGGATTCTTAACTGTTTTTCACCAAAAGCATGTTGAATGAACCATTTTTACAATTTTGAAAAAAAAAACAACAAAAAAAAATCAAAAATACTTACAAATTTTGCAAATAATAAAGTTATATACAACTATTTATATGAAAATGTCTCAGGCATTTTTTTTTTTTGAAAACAACATACAGCTATTTACAAAACAACCTGGTGTCACAAAATGATGTTCAACAAACATGTTTAATGAACCATTTTTATAACTTTGGGGGGAAAAAAATAAAAAAATACTTACAAATTTGGAAAATAACAGTTATATACAACTATGATAATTCAAACAATTTAAGAAAACTACATACAACTATTTACAAAACAACCTGGTGTCACAAAATGATGTTCAACAAACATGTTTAATGAACCATTTTTATAACTTTGGGGGGAAAAAAATAAAAAAAATACTTACAAATTTGGAAAAAACAGTTATATACAACTATGAAAATTCAAACAATTTAAGAAAACTACATACAACTATTTACAAAACAACCTGGTGTCACAATATGATGCCACAAACATGTTCAATGAACCATTTTTACAACTCAGAAAACTATATACATCAATTTATAACAACTGTTACAAGTCACAAGAGGCCACACATCTGATTGGCTGATGTAGTACACTGTTCCACCAAACACAGTGACATGTTTTTGTTTTTTTCATACAAGTTTTCCCTTAGAAACCCATTTTTACCATCTCTTCCTGCACTGAACGCACACCAAAAGTGATGACAGTATTGCCAAAAATTATATTTTTATTGTGTAATCAATCTAGTTTTATTTGTCTTTTCAACATTATTGACTTCACAGTATTACTTTGACGTCTGCACTTTCCACACAAGTTGAAAGGGAGACTCGGTGAGGCTCTGTTATGGTGCAATGTCATCTTAAACTGGTTTGTAATTTGGACACGAGGGTGCATTCAGTGACTCCTAAGGGTTAACTGAAACAGAGAGGTCACAAACGCTATAAAAGAGGGAGGTTTTAACAAAAAAAAAAAACAAAAAACACTTCACACAATTGAAGCGAAAAAGCAAAAATATTACCACTCTACTCATGAGTAGTTATTATTATTATTATTATTATTATTATTATTATTATTATTATTATTATTATCAAGGCACTCTAAGCCAAAGTCAGTCTCCCTAACATGTGGGACATCAAATCCAGTTTCTACCATGTTGTTCCCACACTTTATGTCACAGTGAAATATGCCGCTATGATGCTTTTCAAAGGCTGCATCGACCATCTGCTCCAGGATGTTCTTGGCTTCATTCTCTTCCACAGAGCCACCTGGTTTTCCACTGTGGCACTTAAAGAGATCCATTTGATGGTGTTGATCTCTCCATCACTAGGAGAATATGTTCACCAGGTGAAAGTGGTCCAGCAGGTGGATGATGCAGAACCCCCAGCTGACCCTCTACCAGCCACACTGGCCTATAGAGCTACCTACTGATGATTATGCACCGTTCTAGCTTTGATTTAGGACAAATATTACTCATTAATTACACAAATGATTAATCACTTTTTCTGCTCTTTAGTTTGTAGTAATAGATTAGATTAGATTAGATTAGGTCAGATTAGATTAGACTGCATTAGATTAGATTCAATTTTATTGTCATTACACATGTACAAGTACAAAGTAACAAAATGCAGTTAAGCATGTAACCAGAAGTCCAATCAGTAGACAATATGGCCATAGATTTTTGGGATGCTGTAAATATACTATATTGATTATATAAATATTAATTAAAAATTGATCTTTTATATACAAATTATGGACATATACAGGTGGATAGAGACGTAATATACAGATTGAGGTGATATTAACATACTATGCAATTAAATACAGTACTATGAACATATTGGATGGATGGATGGATGGATGGATGGATGGATGGATGGATGGATGGATGGATGGATAGATAGATAGATAGATAGATAGATAGATAGATAGATAGATAGATAGATAGATAGATAGATAGATAGATAGATAGATAGATAGATAGATAGATAGATAGATAGATAGATAGATAGATAGATAGATAGATAGATGTTTTTGTGCCACCAGCTAGAAACAGGAAGTCAGCCTCATGGCACAAAAATCATCAGACTGACATGAAATTTAAACAGTATTCTACAAATCCCAGAAATCTGTTGTATGCTAGGTTAGTTTTCTCTACAGGAGCATCACATAGCGGACGCTGGTACTGATGTTTATATGACTTGTGGTATATCCTTAGTGATGTCAGACCCCAAGATGTCTATTATCCCCATAGTGGTAACACCCCTCGACTGCTTGTAGCAACAACTTTCATTTAGATTTACCGTAAACCTTTGTACACTGTCAGTGTATTGTTTTTCTTACATATAAGATGTTGTTTAGTTGAAACTTTCAGAGTTCACCTAGTAAATGGACTGTATTATGTTCTCACAGTGACTCAACCCTTTCACAGATTGTTTGGTGCAGTTGTTTTGATCAGTAATTGCAATCACTGTGTTCTTACTAATGCCTAAATGAACCAAACAAAGGATGAAAACCAACTGGGTACATTTTAAATGAACTAAATTCTTCTGGAATTAAAGCACATTTTTATAAAAATTTATTTACAATGTTACGGTACAGTAATGATACTGGGATTTTTGTAGCTTTTTATGATTTTACTTTTATTCTGTATTATATTATGCTGAATCAAATATAAATCAAAACTAAAATAATTTTTTTAATACATATTTTACAGCCCACTATTAGATGTGAACCTCCCTCCTTAGATGTGAACATGTACAACAGACAGTTTGTTCAGAACCAACACCTGGACCAGCAAGATCCAGGTCAGTTAACAGTGAACTACACTCAGATGACCGGTTATTTCTTTTTTTTTCTGCTTCTAGAAACAACATTCTTAACCTCCTGAAACCCAGGAAAGCCACAGGTTTTTGAGTTTTTTTTTTTTTTAATTAAATAATTGCCTATATTGGAAACATCATGATGCAACAGTTTTTTTCAGACACTTTTTTTTTTTTTTTTTTTTTTTTTTAAATTTTATGCTGCTTTTTATGTGCTTTCCGGTGGACTTTTTTTTTTTTGTATAAAGCTGTGAAACTCTTGGACAGAAAACCCATAGCTGGGTCTTAGGAGGTGAAAGAGTCGTGGTAACTCAATACCAGTGTATAAATACACTTAAATACTAATTACAGTGCACTGTCAAATGATATTAAGTAATTCAGCAAAGAAATCCAATCACTGTAAAGCAGGTGTGCAAGTGTAACAAAAAATACACAGCTCATCTAAACCAAAGTTTCAGTAGTGTGCTAATACTGTAAAACAGTCACAGTAACGTAATACTGTAAACCACACTTTCAGTAATATGATAATACTGTGAAACATAAAAACAGTAAACCTGCAGTGACTAGACAATACAGTGAAAATGATAAAGTATTTTTTTTAAAAATACCTTTTGGGATTCCAAATGACATGTTATTACTTCACAATTCACACAATGATTGATTTTCATTGGTCATTCTCATTACAGTAACACTGTTTACCAGTATCACCTTAAGGTAAAGTATTGGCTCATTTGTCTGCATCTCCACTATGTGAAATATCTGTATTATAGAAGTTATGGCACACTAATTCAGGATGTGACTGTCACAGCTGTCGATGCGCCCTTAAGACCATGATCAATGTATCAAATTAAGAACCATTGACAAATGTGTCAGGCAGTTTCTCATGCTGCCATTATCATAATTACCATTTGTTATATTATTGACAATCTGTCACAAGCTCTGTCGCCATTTATTGTTGACAACTGATTTGAGAGGTATCTTCAGGAAATGCTGTGAATGAGGACAGTCGAGATAAACAGATAAAATATTATTTCAAATAAAAATGTAGGTCTAGTTGTAAGAAGTTTGTAATTTTAAACATTGTAGACATGCTACTTGAAACAAAAAAGACAAAAAAAAGACTGCATCACATTCTACTTAAAATTGTCCACGTTAAAAAACGTCAGAATTTTTGAGCAAGAAGTCAAAATATTATCACAAATAAAGTTGTAAGTTTTAAGAAAAATTCATACTGTTAAGTATAAGGTCATAATTTTCAGAAAAAGTCATAATACTACAAGAATAATGTGATAGTATTTCGAGAAAAAGGTTATTTTATGAGAATAAATTCAATAATGGGAAAATGTCAGAGGAACAACCTCTCGCTTCAGTAAAATTAGGAATAGTTCCATAGATGTTCAAGTTCAGTTTGCTGTGCATCCATTGCATCCATGTGTCTCCCCCTCTTCCCCCAGTCTCTCTCTCTCTCCCTCTCTTTTTCTCCTCCTTTACTCTCTCTCTTTAACCCCAACTGGCCAAGGCAGACGTCCATCCTCCAGGAGTCTGGGTCTGCTCCAGGTTTCTTCCTGTTAAAAGGAAGTTTTTCCTTCCACTGTCACCAGTCATAAGTGTTTGCTCCTGGAGGATTCTGTTGGGTTTCTGTAAATTGGGTTGAGAGTCTGGTTTTGACCAACTCTAAATGTAAAGTGTCATGAGATGACTTTTGTTGTGATTTGGTGCTATATAAATAAAATTTGATTGATTGATTGAATGTTTTAAATTATATTTTAGTGTAGGTTTCATAAAATGTGAAATGTCTTTTTGATTTGTTTAAGGTTGGAAAGATTTCCACAGATGTGAACTTCCCGAAATAGGACTTTATTCAAAGATTCAGAGATTTTTTTTATTGTCACTTCACTAGATGTACAGGACATACAGAGAATTGAGATGCTGTCTCTTTCTCATCTTCTTAAATATCAGGCAATTAAAAAAAAAAACATCTCAAAAATGTTCTTTTTTTTTATCTTCAGTATGATCTTAATTGTTCTTGATAGTCAACATGTAATGTCAAGAAAATTGGTCAAGAAAAAAAACAAAACTGACATATTTACATCTGGGATCAACATCGTTTTTTTCTCTATATGTTAATTTACATTGGTGTTGCAACAATGAATCGATCCAAATCAATTCTTAAAAGAGTTGGTAACGAATTCGGCAGTTGATTTGTTGGGTCTTGAGCACGTTAGTCTTGAGGTGTGCCCGCATGATATGTAGTTGTCTGTTACAGGAAAACACAGAGCAGCATGACTGAGGCTTTCGGACAGATTTTTAAAGCTAGGTTTACATTATGTTCCTGGTGGCCACGACAGCCCTGTTTGCCCGAAACATAGTGCGTCATGGAATTTTGGCCATTTTTTTCTCCATATTCAAGTTTTGTCACATAATGACGCACCACATTTCGGGGAAAAAGGGGCTGCCGTGGCCACCAGGAACATAATGTAAACCTAGCTTAAGATAGCCTACGTGTCGTGATTTCTTTAGCTAGTTAGACACTATTGTCATAATTATAACATTTTCAACCATTTCTGTTTATCAGGCCAGCGAACTAACATTTCCTATCCTTGACTGGGACTGATACATACAATGCTACTTTGATAGCCTATAACCGGAGCTGGTTGAAGACTATAGTTTGCTTGTCTCTAGCCATAACAAGTCTAAGTAGTGGGCTAGTGCTACTTCTCTATACCTGAAGCAATTGCGGGGAAGTAATCATTAGTGACTTGTCTGCTGCATATTGCTTTGGGTTAAATATCGATCTTTGAGAATTGAGTCTTTTGTGTTTATCCGATGAATAGTTATTGAAATAATCTACAGATGAATCAATTATTAAAATCATCATTAGTTGCAGTCCTTCCGTAATTGTGTTGAAACTAATCCTACTGCAGGCAGCTTTACATTTATAACAACACATTGCTATGGATGTCATATTTGGAAATGGGGTTGTTCTGTCTCTATGCCGAACACGTTTGACCACATGCTATGATGATTCCATTTGAGGTGTCTCATCTGCAGCCTCACGAGGCTGCGCACTCACATCCAAAGCAGTTTGACTCGATAAGCTAAGTCTAAATGTGACTTTCCTGCCATCTCTGGGACATCAGGAGGTCTCCCCTGATTCGCTTTGTCAGTCGGTGGATGCTTGCCAGCCGTCGTTTTCAGAGCCTCGCTCGGCTTGACGGTCGGACACTGAGATGGGTTGTTTTGCATTCAGAACACACTCACATCGTGTTTGTGCCAGAGACGTTTCCATTACCTGACAGGAGACCCAGAGAGCTTGGCTATGATCCCCATGGCAACGTGACACACACAGAGATTAGACTCGATAGGATGATGATGTGAGATAATGTGACATAGAATGCTCTTCTTCCTCTGTAATATCACCCACCAGAAAAAAAAGAGAAAAAAAAACAGCTTTTCATATTGTCTGCATCAGTCTTTGACTGGTATGGTATGTGGACTCATTTTAATAAGTGATTTAATTTCGTCCTTCTCAGGAGTGTTTTTCGATACTTTAATTTAGATTGTGTTTTTTACCCCATTTATGTGAACATGCAAAACAGTTGCCGTAAGGCATATTTGCCCTTACATGAATTACATTTATTACAAAGCTGTCGTCATCCTCTTTGTAGTGTAAATATTATTGTAATGATTTTATCTGCAGGGTGTCCAGGGCTTGTAATACATATTAGTGTAGTTATATACTGTAGTGATTTAAGGTTATTGCCTCAAATATGTAAGTATGTGAGGAAAGAAGAAAGAGAAAGATTAAAGAAATGGGAAAATGAAAAAAGTTTCTTCCCCTTTTTATTTTCTTTTGTGACTTGACATTTAGTTAAATAAAGTGTTAGAAAATCCAGTGGAACTGTAATATGTAATTTGTGATAAGGTTTGATTAGGTTTAAGCGCAAATATGTGTGATTATAATTATAAAAATTTAAAAAAAAACTAGATTCATTTAAATGACAATATGGTTATGACTGTATTTAGACACAAAACAATGTGGTAAGGGTTAGGAAAGGGTGTAGGGAAAAGGATTACAGAAACAAAAGTAAAAAATGGATATACTTTATGTTTGAAACTGGAGCCAAACACACTCCTTTGCTTAAATACATACATTTTATTGTTCTACGTTGTTTTCCCTGTTTGAAGACCTCAGCTACCTCCTGCTTTTTCCCTGTACTTCCTCATATGAGATGTGCAAAGAAGGGTTGTTATAAACATTATACAAGGCTCTGTTGCCTTGGTGCTGAGCTCTGGCTGGTCTGTGTATGATGGTGGTGTCACATCTGTAGCCTTTAGTTTAGAGGTGGAAAGCTCTTCTGGAAAATTAAACTTGTGTGGACACTACCGTGCTTCTTAATCAGTAAAGCAGTAAAATATCAGTGTTACCAGCATGCAACTGAGAAATGTAGTTGAAAGTACTGACACTATTACATAAAGTGGAGCTGATCAAAACTCATCAATGGTCAAAACACGTGTTTATTTGTGGCCTCAGGATTGCATCTCCACTTTTTACAGATGATGTAGTTCTGTTCACTGAAATGATCTGTGACCTCCAACAGGCTAACTACACCACATCTTAGCATGGACTAAACCCACACACTGAAGTGAGGACAAATATTAAAGTATCAGTGTCACAGGATGACAGGGGCTGTTATGTGTTAAACAATCGTACATGGCGATGCTTTTAGTGTTTTATGCTTGCTGTGCATTTTTATTGTAAATTTTATATTGCATGGTGTGTACATTTTATTCTGTGTGCAGCTTGCAGTGATTTTATATGGACTAGCAGAAGCCAATGTGGATTGGACTTTTTTATTCAGCACTGCTGTCTCCCCCTGTTCCCCTCCCCCTACATTAACTATTGGTCCACAGCCAGCTGGGCTTGACAATTAGCAGGGGTGCGCACCTGAAAGGTGTTACACTCTCCCCTTTCACGGACTTCCTGAGCAGCTATAAAAGACACAGACTCAGCGACGAGGAGGAAGCTCGAGGCTCTGCAGGACGGCGTTTCATGGCCAGCGCTCCAGCGTTCGGACGGTGTCGGGGGGAAAAGGACTTTGATGAGCCACAAATACGCTAAGTGAAGGAACGTATGAAACTGTGTTTGTGTGGGTGAATGTGGCTGCTATCTGTGTAGATCAGCTCGTAAGTTGCTACTGTTCTTCCAGCCGTGGCGGAGCGTTCCTGGGGGAGGACGAGCCGGCGAGGAACAACGTATCGGAGCTGCAGGAGGACGAGGCCACACAACGGTTCACCGGAGGACACAAAGCCGGCGCCGCGACAGTTTCCCCGACCCGGACAAGCTGCAACGGAGCGAGGCCGTGGCACTGTGACCGGACCCACAGAGACAAGGCCTGAATAAGGATTCACCGCGTGACGCTACATGGACGCCGTCAGCAGACTTGAGTATCTTGATTAGCGCTTTGCGCTGATTTCATTGAATGGATGTGGGACTCAGACATTTCCTGTGTTTTATTCGTAGCGGCCCCTTTTTTTTTAGATTGTTTTATGTTTTAGCATATTTTAACCACTGATCAGTTGTGTTTTAACTGTTTTTGTTCATAGATTCTATTCTGTTATTTTATTACAAATAAATCATTTTTATACGAACACTGCCTTTTTTGTCTGTGCTGGTGTGGCCCGGGGATCCGGCTTAACCCTCCTGTTGTCCTCGGGTCAAAATGACCCGCCACTGTGTTAAAAAACCCCAAAAAACCCCCTTAATGATATTTTTTCAACTTGAAATTTCATGACTTTTCCTAGATTGACCCCAACATTAGAAAAAGTGAACTGTTGCCTTTATTCACATTCCCATGCATGCTGTACGAAAAAAGGTACAAAGGTTGTCTTCGGGTCAAAATGACCCAACAGTGAAATTCAATTGAAATCACGGTCACAGAGTTATTTACACACCACAGAATGTGAGAATGTGTTAGTTCTGTCTCAGATCAATCAGTAGCAAATGTAATACAGGTGTTCTTCTCGCGACTGTAGTGCCTTTGATCTGTCTAAAATCATTCAGTAGCAGACGTAAACAAGACAAGAAAGGTGGCCTTCTCGTAGACTGCAGAGCCCTATTTCTTGCCCATTGTGCTGCAGATGACAGTACCTCGAATTCTCTCTGTGCTGAAGCCATCAGTGTGTGTTATAGCGTCGAGCAGGCTCTAGAGCTGATTTTTTCAGATGTCCAGCAAGACAACTCTGATTCAGAAGAGGAAGTGGAGGATGTATCAGAAGAAGAAGATGGGGAGGAATTACAACCCAGAGCATGATGAATCATCTTCAGAAGAAGAAGAAAACCCTGAAGCTGAAAGAGAGACTTTCACAGAAGCCTCTGCAGGAGTTGTCAAAGCTATTCAGAGTGCAGGAACTCCTGATCAACCTGAGGATCGTGCTGCCACAGCCGCTGCCCCAGCTGGGGCAAGTAAGAGGAAGAGATGTCAGTTCTGCCAGCCAAAGAAGGACTGTACAACACATACTGTGTGTTGCAGGTGTAAGAAATATATCTGCAAGGGCTGTGCACTTGCATACTGCCCTACATGTGCTAATTAGTTGAATGAGTTGTTGTTTTTTATGTTGTATATTTTCTTACATCATTCACTGGCAAAAAAAAAAAGAAAAAAAAAAATCAAAAGAAACTGACTCATTGGGATGAATAAAAATACTTTCAAAACTCCTTTTTGCATATTTATTTTCTTTCTTAAGCTATAGAAATACAGGTGAAGAGGGAAAACTCAGGTGTTCATACATTTTGTGGTGAATGACATGTTTCTTCAAGCAAAATGAAATTTTATGTTTAAAATTCAATTAAGCTGGTTATATTGGGGAGTTAGTGAAGACGGGTCATTTTGACCCGGAGGACACGGGGTGTATACAGAATATGAGGACAACAGGAGGGTTAAAGGGGTAACCTCCGTGCGACATCAGTATAAATGGACTGAAATAAGGTCACAGGATTAGCAACCTGTGATGCTACAAACCCATAGACTAGTGCAACGGTCTGTTAAAAAAAACCTGTATTTACACTGATAACGGGCCATTTAAAACAAGTGTTTTCTAGTCCTGAGGTTTGAAGTGTGAAGTGACTGGGATGAGGGTAGGCCTCTATGAGTCTGAGACCATGGTTTGCAGGTGGAAAACAGTGGAGCAGCCCTTCCAGGGTGGGCAAGAGTTACTGCCACAAGAAGCAAGGATGGAGCGGGAGACTGACAGATGGTACAGCATGTGGAGAGATGGAGATGTTGTCCAGGTCTGGTGGTGGAAAGTTTGTGAAGCGCTACCAATGGTTACAAGCTACAGGTAGTGGCAGAAAGAACAAGAAAAGCACTCGGAGAGCGTAGACCTCCGCCAAGGCAGATCAGTGCACCCCCCCCCCCCCCCCCCGATCACCACCAAAATTTAATCATTTCTTCTTTGTACCAGTATCAACATTTTCTAACAATTTCATGAGAATCCGTCCATAACTTTTTGAGTTATCTTGCTAACAAACAAACAAGCACGCAAACACACAAAGCAAAGTGACTACATTACCTCCTGGTGGAGGTAATGAGGCTGTAGATACAAGTGGCAGAAATGGGTGAAGTGAGGGTAGACTCCTGGGTGCTTCCTTGGTGAGGAGACCTCAGGTAGACCCAGGACATGCTGGTGGGATTGGATGTCTGGGCTGCACCATGATGTCTTGATGTCGCCCCAGAAGAACTGTATGGTTGGTAGGTAGTTGAAGGAAGTCTTGGCATCTTGGCTTAAGGTTCATTTACGCTCACTTTATGTACGTAAATAGGTCTGTTTCAAATGTTGTAAATGTCACTGCCTTTATACATCCATGCATCCATTGTGTTGGAATGAGTGTTTGGCGATCAATCCACCAGAGGGCGCCACTCTGAGTTAATACACTGCCAGTCAAAGGTTTGGACTCACCTGGTTTTTCTTCATTTTCATGACTATTTCCATTGTAGATTCTCACTGAAGCCATCAAAACTATGAATGAACACATATGGAATTGTGTAGTTTAAAAAAAAGTGTGACATAACTCAAAGCATGTTTTTATTTTAGATTCTTCAAAATAGCCACATTTTGTTTTTATTTCTGCTTTGCACATTCTTGGCATTCTCTGGATTAGCTTCATGAGGTAGCCACCAGAAATGTTTTCCCAGTGATACTGAGCAAACTTTTGATTGGTAGTGTATATTTGGTCAAATACCACAAAGAAGAGTCAAGATTTTTTGAGAAGAAGACGAAAAAAGTCAATTACAAACATGGCAATGACAGAAGAAGTATGAAGAACTGATGTTGATACCGAGAATGTTAGTTGGCATAAATGTTAATAGTATTATAACCTTTATTTAACCAGGAAAAAAAGCTCATTGAGATTAAAAATCTCTTTTTCAAGAGTGTCCTGGCCAAGACAGCAGCAGCAGAATGTAAATATGTCGGTAGTTTTTCATCATGCTACACTCTTTTCCAAATGTTCCGCCATTTCTGGAAATGATTTTCTTCAAATCTCAACACTGTGCTCGCGATTTCCAGTTTCCTCCGTTTTTTTGTTCGCATTTGCAAGTTCCCTGAGCACGTACAGAATATGCATGTGATGAACGCAGAGAAAAGACAGAACACTCTGTCCGTATACTTACAGGGTGGGGAAGCAAAATTTACAATGAACATTTAGTTGTTTTTTCTCAGCAGGCACTATGTCAATTGTTTTGAAACCAAATATATATTGATGTCATAATCATACCTAACACTATTATCCATACCTTTTCAGAAACTTTTGCCCATATGAGTAATCAGGAAAGCAAACGTCAAAGAGTGTGTGATTTGCTGAATGCACTCGTCACACCAAAGGAGATTTCAAAAATAGTTGGAGTGTCCATAAAGACTGTTTATAATGGAAAGAAGAGAATGACTATGAGCAAAACTATTATGAGAAAGTCTGGAAGATACTATTAAAGAAGAATGGGAGAAGTTGTCACCCGAATATTTGAGAAACACTTGCACAAGTTTCAGGAAGCGTGTGAAGGCAGTGATTGAGAAAGAAGGAGGACACATAGAATAAAAACATTTTCTATTATGTAAATTTTCTTGTGGCAAATAAATTCTCATGACTTTCAATAAACTAATTGGTCATACACTGTCTTTCAATCCCTGCCTCAAAATATTGTAAATTTTGCTTCCCCACCCTGTACATGTATTTAATGTTGAGTATACAGTAAATGGGCTGTTCTGCTGGTTTCTTCTAGATAAGCAGAAGATACATGCATGGGTGGCATGTATTTGTGCCCTCATCTTCATCAAACTTTCTTCAAGAACTTTTCAACTTTTCTAAATCAAATTTTTATGCTAAAGTTATGAAGTTAAACATGTACTGACTGAATTTGTTGGCAGGCTTTTAATTACAGTATAATAGTGCAGGCCTCGGCTTTGATTACTGTTTTATTATCGATGCTAATTCTTGTATTATGCGCGTCATGTCTACACTGCACAGTGTGTGACCTTTTATGTACGACAGGCACAGAGTTTCATAGAACATACAATATTCATTTGGCCCAGACAGTGATGGAATAGGATGTGAAGTGAGGCTGAGTAAGCTGAAGCAAAATAAGTCAGGAGAGGTTAGAAGACAGAGAATCAGATAGTGTACAATGAAGACTGAACACAGGGACAAATATGACGGAGTGTGGTAGATAGTCAAGACGAGGGACAAATCAGAGTTAGACAAGGAGAAAGATAAATAAAGGACGTCGTGAAGGTCATAATGCTTCAATCAGAGAGCTGCGCTGTTGCATATCAGGATGAAGCAATTAAAATGCAGAGCACAGAATAGCGGCGGTTTTGGGAAATGAGGCGTTTTGCCAAGACACACTCTAATAAATTCAATGTGCAACCCCATTGCAGTCTCGCCACAAACCTGAGCAGCTTCTATGGACTGATTACAGAGTTTGTCCATGGTGAGCGCTTAGACAGGCAGTCCATTAGTCCACTTTACATTAATCTCCATCATGGCACTCCCCTCATCCTTCTCCTCCTCCCCGGATCTATTGTTCCTAAAATGAAACTGCTCACAACATTTTAGTGGATTGATTGGGGCTCACTATCGCCATCTAACAAATTGAGGTTTGACCTAGCGATGATCCATCTCGGTTAATAGAAAATGAACCGAAATATAAAGCTTCATAGACTGTCTCCCCCGCTCATCCTGTCTCACTTTTTCTTACTGAACCCCTCTAACAGTTCACTCACTCTTTCTACACATCCAATTATGGCCATGTCCTGAAAAATAAACAAATCATGCATTGACTCTCTCTAGTTTTGATCATATAAAGACTTTTCTGGTCAAACATACCATCCAAAATACTGTGCATCCAGCTGAGGCGTAAAGAAGTTATTTTACTCAAATGACATTATTGTTACTGCAGTAATTGTATTTAATAATAATAATAATAATAATAATAATAATAATAATAATAATAAACTTTATTTGTATAGCGCCTTTCATACAGAAATTGTAGCCCAAAGTGCTTCACATTAATTGAAAAAAATACAATATTAAAATACATTAAGATTTGATTATACATCAAGAAATAAAATGAAATTTGAGAGAAATACAATAAAATTAAAATAAAAATAAAAACAGCGCACATTAAAATATTTGATTATGCATAGAATTTTTGAAGTGCAAGAAATAAGATGAAATTTGAAATACAATAAAATAAAAAATAAAAACAGAAATACAATAAAATAAAATAAGAATAAAAACAGCGCACATTCCTGGTTCCTGAATTGTGACCCCATTTTTATCTCCTTTCAAAGGCTAATGAGAATAAAAATGTTTTCACTTTAGTAGAAATAAAATTATTATTTGCATTTTAGATTCATAATAAAAAGTTGATCCCAGTATGGTAATTCCTTTTTGTTAAATTCTGTGTGTAAAATTTAGGAGGCTTTAACCCCTTATAGGGCACGCATAGAAATACTCTGAAATTCAACATTTCGACCTGATTGGAAGACAAAACAAGACTTTATTACTTTTGTAAATTTTTTCAATATTTTTTATGGTCATGTAGAAAATCAAGGTCAGTGAAGTTATCATAATTTATTCCTTGTCTATAAGTGGCAAAACACATATAAAGAAAAAAAAAAAAAAAATCAAGAAGTAAAAATAATAAAAAAATACAAGAAAAATACATTTAAGGTGAAAGCAAAAGTGCAAATTTAAACAGCGTAAATGTAACAGTGTATGCAACATAAACATATATGTAAAAAAAAACAAAAAACTAGCAACTGACTATAAAAACCAAAATTCTTTAAGGGATATCTACTTGCAACTAAGAATTGCAAACTTAAATTGCTGGGATGTAAAATGTAATCCACATAAACCTACTTAAAGGTGCAGGATCTGCAATCATTGGGGAAAAATACCAGAATTTGAAAAAACTGTGGCTCTCTCATTTTAGTCCCAATGAAAAGTTTAAATATCAAGATAAAGTCATGGCCTTTCAATCTGTAATGAAAAGTAGGGCTTAGATTGTGATTAATCGTAATCCTCCAAAGAACTGTACGGATAGGGTCATTAAAACAATAGTAATAGTGCTGACTGTTTCGACTCGGTCCATTTATCAGTGTAATTACAGTTTTCTTTTCAGACAGCGTTGCGATAACCTATGGGTTTGTAGCGTCACAGGTTGCTAATCTAGTGACCTTATTTCAGTCCAATTATACTGATACTTAAATATTTGTCCTCACTTCAGTGTTCGGGTTTAGTCCATGCTAACATGTGGTTTGCGTAGCCTACACAGATGCTTTAGTAGCGCATCATTAGACAGGGTATAATTTTTGTATCATTAAAAAAACTCCAGCAAGACAAATTAGGCCACTAAAATCTAGGTAAATAATAAAAGACTGCAACTGCATGTACAGGAGAAAAACTGTTTACCTTGCAGTGTTTGGTTTCATTTTTTTCAGCACAACCTTAATTGTGTGGTTATACAGTTAGTTTTCTTTTTTTTTTTTTTTTTTTCATTTGACATGCTGTATCAAAACACTGTTCCCAAAATCATATGAAAATTTGAAATCCAAGTAGGAAAAAGTTAGTTGTTTACTGTTTTTCACCAAAAACATGTTGAATTAGCCATTTTTATGACAGAAAAATAATCATTTCTATAGCACTTTTCAAGACACCCAAAGCGTTTTACGTTATTGGTCCATTTTTCCTTCATGCTGACATTCCCACTCTGGTGGAGGTGAACTACATAACTACATCTGTAGCCCCAGGGCACGTCAGTCTGCCCCAGGGCGCTGTGGATGTGGAAGTGTGGCTGCCAATCTGCGCCAACACCCCCCGCGACCACCACCAAACATTCATACACATACACCATTGTGAGTGACACTGGAGGCAAGGTGAGTGAACTGTCTTGCCCAAGGACACAATGGCAGAGTGAGATTCAAACCGCCAGCCTTCCGGATATTGGACAACCCGCTCTACCAGCAGAGCCACAGCCACCACGAACCAACATATAAATAGAAAATCTGAAATAAAAATTGAAAAATAATCACTAATTTAGCAAATAACAAAGTTATATAGAATTATTCATGAAAATGCAGGCAACGCCTCAGGTGTGTTTTAGAAAACCTACATACAACCAGGGTGCGATTTGATGGGGGGGATCAACCTCCCCTCTGGTTTTTACATCCCTACTTCTGCTCAATGAATTTCATCCTAGGGGTGGGGGGGGTGGGGGGGGCTACCAACCAATTGAAATAACAGACAGGTTGAGACAGTTTTGTTCCACCTATATCCTACATCACTGACACTAACATTCACCTGAACCGAACTGTTGACAGTCCCACAATTCGTGAACGTCTCCATGCACTGGGGCGGTGCAAAGGGGGGGTAAATGTGACAAAATCATGGGGCCCAGTATTTGTGTTAAAAGTTAAAGGTTAAAAGTTGTGAAAAATTTTGTGTAAGATCCGCAATGACAAAAAAAAAAAAAAAAAAAAAAAAAACCCTCTGGACAAATCGCACCCCGCATAAAACTATTTACAAAACAATCTGGTGTCAAAATATGATGCCACAAACATATTCAATGAAAAATTTTTACAACTCAGAAAACTATAAACAATTATTTATAAAAACAATGAGCTGTCACATGATATCACACATCTGATTGGTTGATGTAGTAGTGACATGTTTTTGTTTTAGTCATACAAGCACTTTCTGGTTGTGAGCACTTCCTTTAGAAGCCCATTTTTACTGTCTCTTCCTGCACCAAATGTGCAACAAACATGAAGAAAATGATGCTTTATGTATCATAAGTCTGTTTTTACTTTGCTTTAAACATAGTTGACTTCACAGTATTACTTTGACATCTGCACTTTCCTTTAAAGGCAGACTCAGCTTGGTTCTGTCTTGCTGCTACATCATCTTGAATCGATTATATGATTTGGATGCAATGTCGTGTCCATGGACTCCTAAGGGTTAACTTTCTTTCTGAACCATTGCATCTCCTTTTTCTCCACCTCCCTGGGTTACCTACTTCCTCTGTTCTCCAGTCCACAGCTTCGGTTCATCTGTCTACTCTTCTGGTGCTGGCCACTTCTCCCAACTCTTCCTGCACAAACTTGATCAATCTTTTCCATCTTGGCTGCTCCCACCGTGCTGTGACCTTCCAACTTCTAAATTATAGACAGAAAAATGAATCTTTTATGCACTCAATTTCTCAGCTTCACATCTAAAAGAAAGCAGTTCGTTGTGAGAGATGACACTGTTTTTCTGTCCACCTTCATGACTGATTTGTGGGATTTGACCTTCCATTCATAAATCTAGGATGCATTTATGGCCAAGTTCTAATGCTACCTTTCTAATAACGTACAAATCACATCCTTCCTGACGGCATATTCAATTCTACGACTACATTATGTGTTGATTTTTTGTGCACGGATTGGTTAAGCTACCCTTTTGGGATCAATAAAGTAGCCTGAATCTAAATCAGATTATATGAGCTAATATAATCTGTCAGTGAAAAGATCAGTAAGTTGAGCACAAAAAAAAAACAAAAAACAAAACAAACAAACCCAGAAACATCTCGTATTTAATGTTTAGCTGTCACTTTGCATGAACTTCAGTTGTTAATGTGCACTTCATATGCACACACTCACACTCATTAGACAGGCTGACTTCCCTTCCATCTGTGAATGTAATAGTTTGTACCCGTATTTACATAATATTACTGGCCATCATTGCAGAGTTGGTGACACTGTTCCCATACTGATTGCTGCGCTTTGAGGCATTCTGTCTCATGACCTCTCACGTGCAGCGCTGAAAAGAGGCAATCATCTCCCTCCCTGTAAACCACACTGCTGTTCCAAAAATCTATTTTCTAACATTAATTATTTACCCAGTTCACTGATGATTATACCCGAAAATGTGTTTTATTTCTGTTTTTTTGCTTTCAGTAAAAACCAATTTAGCCAAAGCAGATGCTGTAGTTTGTTCATTATTAGTCATTTGATTGTATCTCACACTGTTTATAATGGTTTTGAAGAATGGTGGAAGGTGGATTCAGATGAGCCACTCTTTTACGCTGTGAAATAGGTTTTATCTGAGTGTAACATATTAACTGTCAGAGTATCATTAACCCTTTCATGCACGAATTATGAGAACCTTAATCAAAATTTTTTCCTGAGTGTTTTTATTCCTCTTTAGGCATGAAAAATACAATGCGATTGAAAATTTTCTTCTGAAAAATAAATAATAAATAAATAAATAAATAAATAAAAATTATTTGAACTTTTTTGTAAAAAATACATACAAAAAATAATGAAAAAAAAAAAAAATTCTTATGAACCTATTTTTCATGAAGTTGCAAAAATGTCCACTCAGCTGGACACCACACGTTTAATTTTTCACGCACAGAAACATGTATTTACTGATAAATTGTGTGAAAACTATGGAGAGGGCTTGTGATTCTGGGGGTTTATGCTCAGGGGAGATCTACATAATATTACCAATTCATGTCAGAAAAGATATGTAGTGTCTTAAAACTTTAATAAAAATATGTGTAAAAAAAACAAACAAAAAAAAAAACAATGAAAAGAACAACAAAACCCATGAATATATAAGAGAACAGCTGTAGAGAAGCTGTCCACAGTAGTGACCACTGTGCATGAAAGGGTTAAAATACATTTTTTTCCTGTACTTTCATTATCATCATAAAAGTTTGTAGAACAGCACGGACCATGCCTTAAAGGTTTGATATTTAGTAGTGATGGTGAGATGAAGCCTCATGAGGCATCGAACCACTTGAGCCAGTTGGTTCGAGAGAGGGTTCATTTCTCGATGCTTCATGTGCACACGAAACCACCTAGTGGCCATGTGTATAATCACAGGCAGGTGGATCTGAACCACAGAATGTGTGATGCATTGAATTTTTGGGTCTGTTCTGGCTCTTAGGAATGACTGAGAATAACAAAAAATGTATGACCAAATAATTTCTCTACATAAAATATCACACGTGTATAATAAAATATTATTTAATGTATTCTGAGTGTGTAAATTTCTCCCAAATGGTAGTATCATACGTAGGAGGTTGTATACAGGGTGGGGAAGCAAAATTTACAATGAACATTTAGTTGTTTTTTTCTCAGCAGGCACTACGTCAATTGTGTTGAAACCAAACATATATTGATGTCATAATCATACCTAACACTATTATCCATACCTTTTCAGAAACTTTTGCCCATATGAGTAATCAGGAAAGCAAACGTCAAAGAGTGTGTGATTTGCTGAATGCACTCGTCACACCAAAGGAGATTTCAAAAATAGTTGGAGTGTCCATAAAGACTGTTTAGAATGGAAAGAAGAGAATGACTATGAGCAAAACTATTACGAGAAAGTCTGGAAGATACTATTAAAGAAGAATGGGAGAAGTTGTCACCTGAATATTTGAGGAACACTTGCGCAAGTTTCAGGAAGCGCGTGAAGGCAGTTATTGAGAAAGAAGGAGGACACATAGAATAAAAACATTTTCTATTATGTCAGTTTTCTTGTGGCAAATAAATTCTCATGACTTTCAATAAACTAATTGGTCATACACTGTCTTTCAATCCCTGCCTCAAAATATTGTAAATTTTGCCTCCCCACCCTGTACATAATTTATTTTATACATTACAGAAAATAAATGACCAGTCAGATATGTATCATATATTCTCAATGAAATAATGTCAAGTTTCTGTAATAACAGATCTGAAATAAAAGGGAGATGTAGACAGAGAGAACTGCAATATGTATTTCAGAGCTAGTTTCATAATCTGGCCTTAATGCCAATGAAAACTCCTTGAGCCCTCTAAGGTAAGACAGTAGCTAAGGGTGGACGGCTTAGTACACAGTTATTGGCAAACGACAAAAAATGTACGCAGTATTATGAAGGTAACTCCGCTACTTCTCTCTTTGTCTCTCTCTGACAATGCACGATTGTTAGCGTGTGAAGGCAGTTATTGAGAAAGAAGGAGGACACATAGGATAAAAACATTTTCTATTATGTAAATTTTCTTGTGGCAAATAAATTCTCAATAAACTAATTGGTCATACACTGTCTTTCAATCCCTGCCTCAAAATATTGTAAATTTTGCTTCCCCACCCTGTAATGTTTTTTTTTTGTTTTGCCACTTCAGGAAAATGGCATAGACTTAAGCAGGCAGAAGACAGTGAAAGTACTTGTGGAACTAGGAGGAGGGCACTGAACATGCTTGTGTAACTTGGACAATTATGTACAGGACAGAGGAGATTTGATTTATTTTTATTCAGAAATATCAGTTTCTCAACAGTTTTTGGTTTGAAGTGATTTCTTTCTTTTTTTTTTTTTTTTTTTTAACAAACCCTCTCCAGCCTTTGAAAACACTCTTTCACATGGTTCAGAAGATGCACAAATACACAAGAGCAAGATTATATAACTTGGGGTACAGTAATTTTTTGTCTCTCCCAGTACTCCAGATAAGCAAACCTCATGTGTCTGAAATAATGTTAGATTTAGTTTACCTCATTAGCAGTTATCAAATCCAAATGTTCCCACACAGGGGAAATCCTCCCTTCTTCACTGGCTCCATCCTCTTACTCATCCTTCTCTTCTCACTCTCCTAAATCTTCAAATGATCTCTCTCTTTAAACTCTTCAAACTATCTCCAAACTATATAAACGCTATCCAAACTCTAATATCCAAACTATCCAAACTCGGTTCAAACTCTGAGTCACATATCTGTCAATCAAAAACCCACATTTTGAACAGAGCCTGAGTGGTTTCTATTGCTGTCAAACCTGAATCAGATAGAACCACCTCTGAACCACTTTGCGAAGCAGTCACGTGGTACAGCCGGGCAGCGAGGCTTCGGACGTCATCATTTGAGGCTCCTCCCCTAAATGAAGCAAGCCTCGACACGCGCTTCACGGAAATTCATTCATTCATTCATTCTCCATTACTCGACACACGCTTCGAAGCCTCGGCACATCTCCAAACATCACTAGTATTTAGTAGCATGATGTGGAAGTTGAAGGTTGCAATCAGCTGTATTCTTCTCACCCTTCCCTGTGGTGTCTACCAAATGTACGACAATGAAAATCCATCTCCAGTCGCTAGAGTAGAGGAGTTGCTGAATGACGTTATTGCCTAATTTGCATAATTGTAAATGCGCATGTAATTGTAATGAATGATGTAGGAGAGAGGAATAACATTGTGGGAAAGACAAAAATTAGGAATACAATGAAATATACTCTGCCAGTTATTATCAGTATTTTTTTTAATGTCACAGTTCCAACCCTCCTCCTTTATAAAGTGACAAAAAGGAGACAGGAGACACAAAAATGAGTTATTTAGGTTATTAATTCATCATGTTGTTACGCCCCGGCCTAGGGGTTCACCAGGGCGAACATAATAGGCTCAACTTTTGTCCCCTCCCAGCTCCCAAGCACACTCGTCAGTCAAAAACTAAAAGTTCACAATATTTATTATTAGTATTTTTTTCTCAACAACTAAGGAAGGGTTAGGGGAGGGAGCGGCTAAAACAACAAACAAAATCTCTTCTAGTTTAAACTAACTTACCTAATCCAAAATAAATGCAAGAAATAAAATACAGAAAACTTACCTAACTACCTAACCAAAAACAGGAGAAAATGGGAAAACAAAAGAGCCGACCTCCCCTACCAGAAAAAGGATCGAATTTAACAAAACTATTTACAAATACAAACAATCGAATTTTTCAGAAGCACGAAGACTGACGATCACACACACGAACACAGGGTTGAGAGCTGGCAGGAGGCAAGAGCGAGCAAGGATGGGAGCTCCAGGGCCATCTTTAAAGGGCTGGGCAATCATGCTCCACCAATCAGCAACCTGCAATAGACAGACACAAAAGGGCACAGCACACCTACAGGACGGGGGAGAACACACACACACTAAACAGAAAACACATACATATAAATAGATAAATTATGACCCAGGGTCATAACAATGTTTGGTTTTTACCCCCCGTCCAAGTTCTGGCTGAAGGTGTATTGTAAACGTTTTATCGTCTGTCTGTCTGTCTGTCTGTCTGTCCATTCAACGACATATTATCTGAAGCATTGAGATATCACCACCAAATTTATACTGTGGATTCATCTTGGCATGGAGCAGAAGCCTGTTGAAAATAGGTGACCTTGACCTACTTTTGCAAGGTCAAATGACTTTGTGCCTCGTGCAGTTTGTTCTTACCCCGGGTCATACTTTATGTTTATTTGTGTTTATATGTGTATATTTTCTAGGCCTGTAACGGTACACAAAATTTTCAGTTCGGTACGTTTTCGGTTTTGAAAGCCACGGTTCGTTTTTTTTTTTTTTTTTCGGTTCGGTACGGGAAGAAAGAAAACCCCTCAAAATGTCTTTAATACATTTAGGAATTTTTGAACATTTTTCCCCCAATTTTTGGACACAATAGAATATAGGAAAACAGGAATAATATAATTCTGCTGCTATAAATCAAATAGAGAATAAAACAAGTTATTAATATTACTAAATATATTTTAAACATTAGTATTGCACTTTTCCCTGACAGGTAGTTTTGAACAAACAACAAAAATCTAATCACAGTTCTGTCAGTTCACATTCTGCATAAAAATATCAACAAAAAAATTCTGCATGAAGTGCAACATTAGCAGGAAGGTAAACTGGTATTCTGTTTTAACAAACTGAAGAGCAACATTGACAACAAACTGAACCAAATTATTTATTTTAGGACAGAGAACAAAGTGTTTAGGACACTTTGTGTGTGTGTGCATGTGCGCGTGCAAGGTGCGATTTGTCTAGGGGATGGTTTGTTTGTTGTTTTTTTTGTTTTGTTTTTTTGGTCAGAGCCGGGGGGGTGGGGGGGGTGCAGTCCGGTCCATAACTAACGTAACTAATGCTGGCGTGAAACGAAAGTGAAACTTTATTTTTATATACTTTCAATAGCCAACTCTGAGTTCTATTCCTCTGTTATACAGCATGCGTGAGACAGACACACAGACAGAGCTAGTGTAAGTGTTTTAGAACTGCTGTAGTTCCTTGGGGCCAAACAGCGTTCGTCTTATTAACGTCTCTTTCCTCGTTGTTGTCTTTCACCAGGACCTGAACTGATCCAAACTGGACTGGACTGATGGTGGAAGGTCTTCAATCTCTTCCTTCCAGGTTCACATCATATTTGTTTGTTTTTTTTGTTTTTTTTTTACCTTATATCAGCTGCTATTTCGTATTTCGGATCAATGTGTGCGTCCTTCAATATGTCCATGTGAAACTTGTGCGGATTTAAAGTTCTGCATCAAACAATGTCTTTCGTTCCTTTTTCTTTTTCTCAACATTCTGTGCTGTTTCGGTACAGCTGTGTACCGAACCGAACAGGTGTGTACCGAAACGGTTCGGTTCGGTACATGTACCGTTACAGGCCTAATATTTTCTGATATAAAGTTGTATTTCCTCCCCAGTCCTGTAGGGGTGCTGTGTTTTCTTTTGCCGTTTTGCTTTTCCCTGCAGGAAGCTGCTGATTGGTGGTGCCAGATGAACCAGTCTTTAAACGGCCCTGGGTGCAGCAGCTCTGTCTCTCTCTGCTCTCTGCCAGCTCCCAACAGAGATTCCTGTGTGTTCTTGTTGTCCATAAATAGTGTGGTGTATTTGTGCGGGTAGAAGAAATTTTTTTTTTTGGATTGTAAATAGATGTAAATATTTTTTTGTGACGCAGTCCAAATTTCTGGGAGGGGAAGGTGGCTCTTTTGTTTCACACTTTTCCCCTGTTTTTTGTTTAGGGAGTGTAGGTTAGTTTATTGTATTTTATTTTCTTGAATTTATTTTTAGTAGGAAATTTAGTGTGACTTTGAAAAAGATACTTTTGTTTGCTGTTTTGGCTGAGCCCTCCCTGAACCCTTTTGGGGTTGTTCTAAAATAAATACATTTGGACTGTAGTTTTCTGGTCTGGCATTGTGCTTGGGAGTTGGTCAAGTTATAATATCAGAGTACTTCCAAATATATGTATGTAATAGGTTTTACACAAAGACAGTCTAGTCTAAATTATAGAGCAGTAACTTTCAACAGAATACAACTCTATATTTGGCTGAGGGGTATTAAAAGTGTGCAACACGTTATGTTTAACATTACAGGGAGTGAATTTGATTGTGGTTGGATAAACATGTACCATTCCAACACCCTATTGGTTTGTACGCAATCCATCGCACCTGCATGTGACACAAATCACGTCGCACTCCAGTGAGGACATAGCAGACGTATGTAGCCTAGTATGAAGATGTCTGTGGCAGAGACTCAAAAGAGCTCAAGGGAAACCAACACCAACCAAGCACCAGTAGGGGAGGTTGGTAGCAGTCAGGAAGAGCAGCCAACCCGTGTACATCCCTGGCTGTAAATGTTTCAACATTAACATTTCAATATAACATTACAGTCATTATGGCCTTTAGAAAGATGTTTTTTGAGGAGGTGGGGTAGTGCACTATAGGCCCCTGTAGTGCCGCCTAAGCCAGTGTTTTTCAACCTTGGGGTCGGGACCCCAAGTGGGGTCACCTGGAATTTCTAGTAATTGATAGAAATAAAAACTTTCTACTAAAAAATCTTTGATGAGTTGACAGAGACAGTCCCAATCCATAAAAGACATGACAAACTGAAGCTGAAACTGAAGCACTGTGGTACTGTTTATCTTTCAAATTGGACTGACTGACAGACTGACTGACTGCGACCGGACATTGGAACGTTGTGGGTAATTGAGGTTTTTTTTTTTTTTTTTTCTGCTCTCTTGTTTTTTCTTTTAACCCTGAATTGAACTGTGCACTTGTTTTTTTTTTTTTTTTTTTTTACTAATGAACTGAAATGAACAGAATTATTTTTTTTTCCTTTTTGATAAACTGAAATCTGAAAACCCGAAGTGGAATTTTGTGTTTAAATGGACTGAACTGTTTTTTTTTTTTTTTTTTTTTACTTTCTTCTTTCAAGAGACTGATAAATGGTGGAAAATTTAAGTTTGGATTTTTGCTTGGTTGGTGGATTTTGTTGAGTTTGGACTTTGGGGGGGCAACTGTGGGTTTGAATTTGTGTTTTTCTATATAATCATTGTTTAATACATGATTTTGAATTTTAAATGGTTTAAAGGTGTGCTTTTATGGTCATTTAATGTGTGGGGTGTGGGTTTAATTAAAACTCACATCCTTTGTGAAGTTTGAGGGTTTACAAACCAACAAAAAACAAAGACTCGAACATACACAAAAGACTGACTTAAACTGACAAACATAACATCTTAGATGTCAGGAGAGAGACCTGGCTGGCTCCCCTAAAAATCAATATAATAAAATAATATAAATTAAATAAGTTAAAGCATCAAACTCAAACTGTCACAAAATGTTCATTGTGGTCAGTTTCAGATGCTGCAGCTCTTTCATAATTCATAGTTTGAGTTCTTGTTTGTTCAGTATTAATTGTCAGCCTTATAAATCCAAGCTGGACTGACTGTACATATCCTGACCAAGGAAAATAAAATTCTCACTTTGTGCAGTAATCTACACCTGGCTTTTCTGCCTCAGTCAATAATAATAATATACATTATATAGACTAAATGTTGTCTAAAATTAACGTTCATTTGCAACACAGTATAGCAAACTATTACATGATCAAAAACAAATTAATTTTCGCAAAACAAATGTCTGGGGTCACCAGAAGTTTGTGATGTTAAAATAGGGTCACGAGACAAAAAAGGTTGGGAACCACTGCCCTAACCCCTACCCCTCAGTGTGTGGTATTTGACGCATCGATTCAGGTTAGACAGGGGGGTAATACACATGGAAAGCTTATAATGCATAGCGATAACACACCAATTAAAGGTGGCATGAATATTTCCGCGAGTCATGATGTCACGTGGCATGTCTCTATTGTTGTAAAATGTGAAGGAAAAGCGGATGTATGTAGTATACTATACTGATATTACAAACTCCATAAGATTTCAACAAATATGACTGGATAGGAAGATGCTCTGTTTTGAATGTCTAGGGTCACCAGAAATTTGTGGTTAAAATGGGGTCACGAGCCAAAAAAGGTTGGTAACCACTGGCCTAAGCTTTTGTCCTAATGGCATTTTTTTCCCCTTACTGTAGTTTTGAAACTGGTACTTTTACACTTTTACTTGAGTAAAAAGCTTGAGCTGATACTTCTTTAGAAGCCTTTTTAAACCTTAGTATCTATACTTCTACCTGAGTAATGAATGTGAATACTTCTGACACCTCTGTTCAACTATATAGGCCTGTATTATAGAGACCAAAAGCATGTGGTGTCAAAAAAAAATAAAGAGAAGAGATATAGCAGGAAAAAGTCACGGATAATGTAATGAATGAAAATGTTATGTGTTGCACGTGCAACTGTTGGAGTATAACCAGCTTAATTAAGTAGTGAAGTTTACTCTTATCTTAAATTCATAAAGTTGTGTTTGGGGAATAACCGACATAAATTTGAGAAATGTAGTTTTTTAATTGTTTCTCCAACCTTTGTCAAGAGACATGCATTAACTGAATTTTCCTTTTTTGGGATCATGGAAGGAGTGAGGTGTGGTAAGAGTGCTGCAGTAGTTGTAATTATGTGGGATATATGTGTGTGTGTGGGGGGGTGCACATAGGCAATTAAGATGCTTTTTCCATTTCTATCCCCTTTGGTAATCAATAATTGTGGGCTTCTATGATGTCTGGTTATAGCAAACAGCATGCATCATGTGAGAGGAGTGTTTTTTTTTTTTTCTACATGAATACTAGGTTTAATAATTAGCCTGGTATTATCATTTGTTTAAATGTCACACAGTTGCTCTTATTGGTTGGGTTTCACCATTAGTTGTTGTTGTTGTATTAATAGAAGGTAACATCCAGTGGTCCCATATGCTTCTGTTTTCACTTCAGATGCACTTCTGAACTCATAACAAGATTACACAGCTGTCTTTATTGCAGTTTTATTTTGAAAGTCCTCAACTGATAATTGAAAATTACTGAAAACAATGAGACTATGCGAATTCCAGCCCTTAAAGGAGTGATGTTTTGCTTTTTAAAATGGAATTATGCATTTTAAAACATTTCCCTGTGGTCTACATAAACTGGAAATGCTATGCTTGGGTCTGAATTCTTCATTAATTCAACTCCACAGGTCCATCTTCAACCCTATTTCTGAGTAATGACACCAGAAAGGTTGTTTTGAGCGCTGGCCCTTTAAATGCAAATGAGCAACTTCATGCCCCACCCCCTCCAGGTTGTTGGCTGTGCTGCTCTGTCCTGTTCAACCAACAACTGAACATTTTAGGTAATCGACTCAAAGTTTGCACATATTTTCAGAACGGACTGCAACCGCTGCTGCTGACAAACAGTTATGGCGTACTAGGAGAAATGTTCGTCGGAAGTCTTGACCTTATATGTGCAAATTAGGCCTGTAACGGTACACAAAATTTTCGGTTCGGTACGTTTTCGGTTTTCAAAGCCACGGTTCGGTTTTTTTTTTTTTTTCGGTTTGGTATGGGAAGAAAGAAAACCCCTCAAAATGTCTATTAATGCATTTAGGAATTTTTGAACATTTTTCCCCCCAGTTTTTGGAGAAAATAGAATATAGAAAAACAGGAATAATATAATTCTGCTGCGACAAATCAAATATAAAATAAAATAAATTATTAATATTACTAAATGTATTTTAAACATTAGTATTGCACTTTTCCCTGAAAAGTAGTTTCGAACAAACAAGAAAAATCTTATCAGTTCTGTCAGTTCACATTCTGCTTAAAAATAACAAAAAAATTCCACATGAAGTGCAACATTAACAAGAGGACAAACTGGTATTCTGTTGAAACAAACTGAAGAGAAACTTTGACAACACAATGAACCAAATTATTTATTTTAGGACAGAGAACAAACTGTTTAGGACATTGTGTGTATTTATGTGTGCCTGTGTGCACGGGGGATTTTTTTTTTTTTTTTGTCGGAGCCAGGGGGGTAGGGGGGGCGCGCAGTTATATACCTGGGGGTGCGGTCCATAACTAACGTAATGAACGCTGTCGTGAAACGAAAGTGAAACTTTACATACTTTCAAAGTTCTATTTATTCTTCTGTTATACAGCGTGCGTGATAGACAGACAGAGCTAGTGTAAGTGTTTTAGAACTACCGTAGTTCCTAGGGGCCAAACATTGTTCGTCTTATTAATGTCTCTTTCCTCGTTGTTGTCTTTCACCTGAACCTGAACTGATCCAAACTGGACTGTAATGATGGTGGAGTGTCTCCAGGTTCACATCATATTTGTTGTTTTTTTAACCTTATATCAGCTGCTATTTCATATTTCGGGTCAATGTGTGCGTCCTTCCTTATGTCCGTGTGAAACTTGCACGGATTTAAAGTTCCGCATCAAACGACGTCTTTCGTTCCTTTTTCTTTTTCTCATCATACTGTGCCGTTTCGGTACAGCTGTGTACCGAACCGAACAGGTGTGTACCGAAACGGTTCGGTTCAGGCCTAGTGCAAATGTTGTGACATAACTAGTTATAGACGTAACAAATTAAGCAGGAATTAAAATAAGTTGTAGAATTCCACTTCATTTTTGCCAAAATGAAAATAAAGATAGCTTTGCAGCACCTGGAGGGTTCAAATTCAAACTTTATGAACTATTAGGGTCCAAATATACAAATAAATGAACCAAAGACTAATAAAAGTGGGTTTAGATAAATACGACCCCTGTAAATACAGTGCTGATAACTTCCAGTGGTCTACATTTTTGGAGGAGTAAATGATAATGTGTTATACTGAATTAATGTCATAAAAGGAGTAAGAGTCTTGAGTTGAATATTTTTAGAATATCCTGCAGCTTATGAACAGTACTTACAGAATGTGGAGTCTCCCCTGATGTTTGTTAATGTGAACCAAAATTATAATATCCAGCCTTGCTGCGCCCGAACGAGCTGTGAATAAGCCAAAAGACTGTCTAGTAAGACTATAATGGCTTTTGAAAAATGTTTTTGTTCCATAACCATAAAAAAAAGAAAAGAAATCCAAACCAGGAATCCCCCGTGCCTTTGCTTTAAGCAGGAACTGTGAAATCCTCACATCAGCATGTCTGTTGATGAAAGGGGATCTGGGGAGCATCACAAGAAATATGAGTAAGGAACCTTTCTGTACAAGTCTTGAATAAAACATTGTGTCTTGATTTTTGAGACCAAAAGACAGTTGTTTTGATCTATATTTGTATCTGTTTTCTCATAAATACAACATTATTTTTGTGATTCTCATTGATCCTGATGGAATACATGCGGTATTATTTGAGCAGTGTCAATGCTGAAGTAAACATCCCACAACAAAATACAGACCCCCAGACTTTGTAGCATTCATTCATTTTTATTTAAAATTTTTGCTTTAACCCATTAAGACCCATTGTTACATTTGTGTCACTTTCCAAATGACTTTTTGTCTCCATTTAACCTTTCTTAAGTGATTTATCACCATTTGTTATAATAATATCCTCTGCATTTTGTATTTTTCACTGTAAATCATGTAGTTTTCTGTATTTAATTTCCTATATTTACTTTAGATATTCATGAAAACTCGCAGAAAATTCAAAGATTATATCAAAACAGAGAAAACTGAAGAAAAAGGGGACTTCTTCACTAAAATATATCATTAGCTAAACATAAACCAAGTGTCTCCATCCACTGTCATTGATCCAACTCCATGGGTTTTACTGGTGAATCAATGTTGTAGAAGGTGACAGTGTCTCCATGGTAACTAGCCTCTGAACATCCAAATGGGTCATATCTGATGACCATGAAAAGAAGACAAACTGCATTTTACACCAATTATTTTAATGTGTTGATAAGATTAGTGGATCAACAGGTATTAAACATTTTAGATCAGTAGATGCTTTTGGTTGCCAGTGGTGGTTTGGGTCTTTATGAGTTAATTTCTTTTCCAATGAAGATAATACCTGAGTCTAACATGAACAAAAACTGTAGGTTGACACCGTACAGAAATCAAGTCTTATTTGAAGTATTGTTTAACAGATTGTAAGTAACAAGGCACACCTGCTAGCACTAAAAACAAGATGGGCCTGAACAACCACCTTAATGTGATCATTGTACTCACAGATGCATTCTACTAAGCTTCTGCCGAGGTCCAACCATGTTGAAAAAAAAAAAAAAAAAAAGTTGAGGTTCTTCCCTTTATTATGGATCTCCTTCAAAAGTTTCAGGAAAATTGGAGTAATCCTCCTGACAGACAGATAATCAAAGTTACTCGGTGGAGGAAATAATATTTGTTTTCCCAACCATCAACTCTTAATCAGGATTATGGGCAGGCAGGTGGGCTGCGGGCTGCTTCCAGTATGCCCTAAACTGAGAACACACTACTGCAGTACATGACAGTGTGACATGTAACGTGACTCAAACACCACCAACAAGAAGAGCATCGACTGGAAGACCACCATACTACACAAATAAAACATGTACTGTGACAATGCTTTAAATAACATGCACAAATCCGGTTAAAATTGTAAAGGGACTTTCACTCATTAACCCTTCATTGAACAAGTGACTATTTTTGGTAATTTCCATACATGTTACAAGACAGCGACAGCAACAGTTCCAGTGAGAACAGTGAGTCAACAATTTCAGGTCCAGTGTGGTCTACAGGGTCTGTAAGGTCCACCTCTGCCTGAACAGTGAGTGTACTTGTGTAGCGTGGGGGGCGGAAGATGGTGTAAGGCAGTACTTCTTTTTCATAAACAAAAGAAAAATTGACAACGCCACCCAGGGAGAAGGCCCCGGGACCTGTATCAATTTACCAAATGGCCACGTAGGTAAAGACAGAATAAGTCGGAGGATGTGATTGATCACACACGATAAACTTTATTTTATAATAACACTTTTAAAAATAGACCTATTTATTTTTAGCAAAATTAAAGTTCAATTATTAAAACAGGACAGTCAGAGAATAATAATCCAATAGACAACACAACAACATAACAGTAAGCAAAGCAACAACAAACAATGCAAACAAATAAATCACAGCAACATGCACAGCAAAATTAAACACAGCAAAATATGAGAAACTAAGCAAATAAAGAAACATGCAAAGCAACAACAGTAAAATCACACAAAGCAAATTAAGCAACAAATAACACATGCATGCGACCTCACTCACCCTATATGAAGAATAAATCCAACTAAAAAAAAAAGAAAAAAAAAAAAAAAGACAGAAGGAATTAATTAACCTCTGATGTCGCTTCAACACACGCATGCCGGCTGTAGCAGTTGTAATGACTGGGGTCCAAAGGATGGTACTCAGTGTAGGGACCCCGTAGACGCACAGACGGGCAAAACAACGGCACTTCTCAAGGCAAAGGCAGCGGGTATAAGCCAGGCCAAGCGCTGCAGGTCCTGGATGGAGACGAAGGTTTTAATAATCGGCCACACCAGAAACCATACATGTTCGGGTGTGTGCGCCTTACCTGTTGGCGAAAACACGTGCATGCGTGGACTGTAGAAGGAGGGGGAACACAGCACAAAACCACGGCTAAATACCAGCAACAGCCTAGGACACAGACATAATTTGGGGTAAGCGCTGGCGGTGGACGGACGTTTCAGACTTGGACGTTTCGGCCTAGGACGTTTCGGCCTTTCGAGGGTTAGGGTTAGGGTTAGGGAATGCAAAAAGTGCAGTCCGAAACGTCCTAGGCCGGAACATCCTAGGCCGAAACGTCCTAGGCTGAAACGTCCAAGTCCGAAACGTCCTACATTCAGCACTGGCATGCAGCCCAAATCAACTTGACAACGAGGTGACCTACCGGAGAGGGAATCGCGGCGACACAAAGCCGGCCGCACGCACACCGGCCGGAGAGCGAGGAGGAGGAGGTGCGTGGTAGCCACCCGGTAGTTGCACAAACAGCTCTGGCTGGAGACCAGGTACGCAATGAGGGAGCGATAAAGCCCCAACAATAGCTGGTCCGTTCGCGCTGCTTCTCTGAAACCCACCTGAGACTGAATGAATGTGTGGACTACCCACTATAGGCTCTGTCGGTGCCACCCACTAGTCACCAAGCAGGTGTGCACCGACATGCCACACTTGCTTTGTTAGGTACCATGAAGTAATGGTACTAATGTAAGGAATGATGTTCAAAAGGATAATGTGGATGTGGACAGGGGTCTGGATCAGCACTTATGTTGGTCTAATGTCATGTTTCTTTCACCTTTCATGTGTTTTCTTACATTTTTATATATATACTTCATGTTTGTTTGTTTTATTCCCATTTTTGCCACTGATGGGTAAGGATCATAATATGGTAACATCATTAACTGTGATTTTATACATAAAAATAACAACAAAAAAAATCATAAAAGTAATAAAGTCTTGTTAGGTCTTCCAATAACACACTACAGTTGAAATGTTCAATTTCAGAGTATTTCTATGAGTGCCCTATAAAGTTATAAAAGGTTAAAGGTGTGGGAGACTTTCATGACCAGTTTTTCATCACATCTGTAAAACCTCAGTCAGCCTAATTATCACGAATCTGTCAGTCTTTCTGTGATTACTCACCTGAATCTCTTGCATTACGGTGAACAATTTCGAAGTGCCATCCACCATAAACAGTCCATGTGTTTACAAACGAGCCAGGAGGTAACTTGGACATCTTCAGAATTTTGTTGTGACGTGCATTGTGGGAAGCTAAGGCTCACGCAGCCACCTGACAGCAGCAGCCGGAACAGACACGATCGGAAACGGCAGGAGCTCCCTTCCTTCTATGCATATTCCTCCAACCGTTTCCACATGTTTGTTTCATCCAACCTCTGTTTCCCGCAATGTACGTCGCGACAAAATTCTGAAGATGCCTGAGTGACCTCCCGGCTCGTTTGTAAACACACGGTTTGTTTATGGTGGATGATACTTCGAAATTGTTCACAGCAATGCAAGAGATTCAGGTGAGTAATCACAGAAAGACTTACAGATTCGCGATACTGAGGACATGACTGAGGTTTTACAGATTTGATGAAAAATTGGTCACAAAAGTCTCCAGTGCCTTTAAACTTGATTTCTCACCTGAGGAGCTGATCTCCACAGCCTGTTTTACCTATCTTGTGAAGTTGGGATTATGGGTTATATATAGCTCAGGATGTTTCTAGACCTCAACTAGTCTTTCCTCATTATTCCACACAAATACAAAACAGCGACTTATATAGGTAAGGAGAGGGGGCACACTATTTAAAAAGGTGTATCTCAGGGGTGTCCAAACTTTTTTTAACGAGGGCCAGATCTGATAATGTGGACATTGCCAGGGGCCAGTGGTCCCTTCAGACATTTTTTAAACAGTAAAAATTACATATAAATGCGCTGTTCTACATAATTTTATCTTCATTGTCACAATATCATTTTTTTAAATGGCAATGTAACCAAATCTAAGCCACTCAGGTGTGAACAAATTAAAAAAAAAAAAAAAAAAAAAATTCTGCCTTCCTTTCACATCTGGAGTCAGATAACATAGAACAAACTGTGTGGAGTATCTTAAACTTCCCAGTTGATAAAAATCTTAACCCCACATTCATTTTAAACATGACTTATATGAGTAATCATTACTCATATTTTACTCAGTAATGCAAAGTCTGTTAACATTTAAGATGAAAACATATGACTCTTACTCTTGTCTTTCATAAAATCATTCAGAAAGAAATATTTTGTGTCACATCTACAAGTACATAACACCAGCAGTTATAGGCAACTAACCTGGCAACTTGGTAGCCTGCCTTGGTGGCGAATTCATTTCACTCCCAGGTTCACGTGAAGAGTCACTGTTGTGAGTTTAAAGCAGCTTGAATTTGCTTCACTTTTTCGGAGCGCTCACTCCCTGCTAGCTTGCCGTATGCGTTAGCATATTTTGTCTGCTCGTGTCTCTTTGCATTGAATTCCTTAAACAAGGCAACAGTCTCTTGACAAATTAGGCAAACATAATTGCCTCGATTTTCAGTGAAAAAAAATTGTAATTCCCATCTCTCCTGGAAGTGGCGGCCCTCACTGTCAACTTTCGTTTTTTTATTTACAGGCGCCGTGGTTTGAAATTAGCGAAAAAGGTTCACGGCAAAGTCACAGAGCCAGATGGAGTTAGAGTGGAGCTGCCACCACGAGGTGAAAGGAGGAACTGCATTTTGAACCTTTTATGATTCATGTACTCGGTTCAACAGTCCAAGCAGGCCATAAGTAATATAATATAAAACCCAAGCTGTGGGCCGTATAAAATCTGACCGCGGGCCGTGATTGGCCCCCGGGCCGGACTTTGGACATGCCTGGTGTATCTGCTAAGTGTCATTAGTAGAATTCAGTGTAGAAAAATGTCTTGTGAATTTTTTTTTCTTTTTCATAAGAAACAGGAACTGTATGTTCCTACAGATGTGCCCACTGAATAAAGTAATGATCTGAAATTGTGAGTTATGGTCCAAGACATGTATTGTGAGGTTGCAATGACCTTGGCTACCAAGTTAATGATTTTAAGTGGATATTTGTGCCAAGTTTGAAGAAATTCGATCCAGTTGATTCCCAGATATCTTGTTTTTAATCCTAATGGTGACTGACAGACCTAAGTACAAACCTTATTACAGAGATACATGGATGCATCTAAATATTCAATATGGATGACATGGTGGTGCAGTGGATAGCACTGTTGCCTCACAGCAAGAAGGTCCTGAGTTCGATTCCAATACCAGGAACCTTTCTGTGTGGAGTTTGCATGGGTTCTCCAGCTTCCTCCCACCATCCAAAGACATGCACTGATAGGTTAGTTGGTTCATCTAAATTGCCCACAGGTATGAATGATTGGTTGTTCGTCTCCATAGAGGGTATGCACATACGCCACTTCCCCCCCGGGTCACGCCCCTCTAAGTTAGACTGAGTGGCAAAAACCAACCTGCTCCAACCTGGTGTGTCTAGCTCTTTGTTTTTGTTTAGTTTGTTTTTTGTTTTTTGGTATTTACATATATGTATATATTCTTTGCATGGAGCCTATTCCAACTGCAGGTTCAGAAAATGAATAAATAAATGAACACATATCCGTTTTACTACAGAATTTTCTTTCCTGTACATATATGATTTTACTTTTGGTTTTCAGGGTAATTTTTTTTTTTCTTTTTATTCTTTTTCTTATTTTCATTGTGGGTTTGGTTCTTGTACACCTTGTTCAAAAAAAAAAAAAAAAGAAAAATGCTAAGTGTGGCTCTGAATTCAGGGTTTTGGGTTTTTTTTGTTTTGTTTTTTTTGACAGGACAGTGACTATTATATTTTTCTGTCAGATTTGTACTGCCTGAATTGTTGAGTTTGTCTTTGTTGTGCCATACTTTTCAATAAAAATATTAAAAAAAAAAAAAAAAAACACAACCTGCTCAATAGGACGGAGTGTAGCAGTAAACACAGGGAGACCGGGAAAATGTGAAATATGAAATTAAATTAAGGACAGTTGGACTGGACATCCCGTATCCGGACATCCAGGGTGTAGGGGATCATTGCTATTTTTACCTGAAACAAATACATGGTTTCATTATTACTGACAACCAGGGTCCAAAACTAGGGCCCAGAACCAGCTGATCCAAAGTGCATTTACAGTAGACCGTGTACTGACCCCAGTGAATATATGCATGACCTACTGGGACTGAGGAGATTTACGTCTAGTTCAGATCAAGTACTTTATACAACACAGATACTACTGCTGTGGACCAGCAGGGTACGACTGTATTCTGGTAAATTATGATATTTTTCCCATCTGTTTTTAAATTACGACATTATTCTTGTGATATTATGGCTTTATTGTCAGAATATGACAACTTTAATCTCATAAACGAATGACAGTTTTGTTAAATTATGAGTTTTTTTTATAACTATATCTTTTTTCTCATAACTTTGTGATTCTTTTTGTATTCGACTTTATTGTCATAAAATTACAGGTTTTATATCGATATTTTATGACTTTATATTAGCAATGACAAGTGTTTTTATTTTCTCATGTGACCCTAATACTCCGTCATAGCTTTATTCTCCAGTTACCCCGGATTAAAAAAACTAGGTTAGCCTCAGTTTAAGTTAGTTTACAAATCATGTAGGAGCACAAGGTTCATAATCACAAAATGAAGACAAAAAGCATGAAAGATCTGATCATGAAACGAAGAGCTTTACTAAGAAGTAACGTTAGCCAAAACAATACGTAATTTAAAGTAGGACTTTACCCAAAAAATACAGCATAAATTAATGCTACCTGACAGACGGGATCCACAGATCTAGGTTTGGTTTCCTGGTGACCCATGAAATCCTTCCACTATCCATTTTGGGTGGTTTGTGATGGCAGCTGTCGACCGATTACTGGCTCCCACAAACACTATTTCCTGCTCTTGTTTTTACTTCTTCCATACAAATCCACACTTGTCTATTTGCATCTCCTCCCTCAAGCTTCTGCCTCCACATTTCCACATAGAAACACAGTGAGTAAGTACCAATTAGAAGCTGGAAGGTACAGTGTTATTCATGGATACATGTGCATAACATGTCAGCCCGATGTCACTATCACATACACTGCCCGGCCAAAAAAAAAAAGTCACATGCAATATTTGACAGCACCACCTTTGGTTTTGATTACAGGAGACATACACTGTCACGTTTTTTGCCACATAGTGTTACGACACATCACAAGGTGTGGACCCAAATGCATCGAGACGAAGGGATCAGTGGTCAAAAAAAGATTTATTTTACAAAAAAAATCTCAAAATCACAAAAGGTTAACAAAGGGAGAAGCACAACGTGCTCTAAAAAACCAAATGAACTAAAAGAGAAGTACAACGTACTCTGTATAAACTAAAGCCTGAGGAAGATAACAAAAGGGTCAAGATTCAAGGTTCAAGATACTTAACAGAGGTTGGTCTTCACAAGATCACAGAAACGACGCACTGACAAGAGACAAAGGGAGCAGGGAGAATATATAAGGGAGGCAGGGATCAAAAACAGGTGTGGACAATAACGAGGGAGACACCAGGTGCAGACAATGAAGGGGAAGGGCAGACAAGACAAGACTGACAGAGTGCAGACTAAACAGGAAGGAGACTACCATCACCAAAATAAAACTGGAAGAAACAAAAACCCAGAACTAAATTAACACAAACGACGACGCATGACACATAGTGCTTATGTAGTGTCACAGTAAGGTTAATAATATTTTTTCCATCCATAGTTGCATTAATTTCTGATTATTGATGATGGAGAATCGGATCGTAGTATCAAGTCTTCATCACATCCCAAATTAGAGTCTGGACTTTATGGAGGTTAATCCATGTAAAATGACGTCTTATTCACTCTGAAACATTCTGTCACAAACCTGATGATACTGATCAGTCCTGGCATTGTCCAATCTTTTAGACATTACAGACATAAGAGGCTACTTAGTGCAAAATAACCTGTTACAGTTCAGACATTATTAACCACTGCAGGACTTACCCATGGAAGGATCTGAAATATTTGCTTAGTTAAATCCAGGCAGTTTCTTTTTTTTTGGTCAGGTGGTTTATTTTACATCCAGTCTGAAAAACATGCAGTTGAATTTTAGATGCACATTTACATTTCAGACATTAACACTGCTAGAAGTGGCATGTGTTTCAAAGAACCATGTTCATTGCATAGTGAAAAAAATGCAAAACCAAGCATGTGTGGCCCTGTGGGATGACTTTGTTGGTCTGGTGGTATGCAATAATCATTGTCATTGTAAGAGAAAGATGTTTGCAGGCTTTTCATGACACATGACACACTGGAGCACAGTTGTGCCACAGGCCTCACACAGCTGCCATATATAGAATAAACACAGACACTTTTTCAAGGCACGCCCAAGGCTGTAGTCTGCTCTCATCGAGGTGGCTGCAGATTGCACTGACTCATAGAGTGACGTACACAGATGAAGCCAATGTTTTATTCATACGTACCATGCCAAATCAATCTTACTCATAAAGTGAGCGTACTGTTTACACGCAACAAAGAGTGTCTGCTTATATGCCTGTATAATTGGTGTATTATTCTATACATGTCCTTTCATGTGCGTTTAACCCTTTATAGGGTTCACACTAGAAATACTCTGAATTCATAATTTCAACCTTATTGTGTTATTGGAGGACATTACAAGATTTTATTACTATTGTGAAAGTTTCTGAATTTGTTATTGTTATGTTAGAAAATCAAGGTTAATGAAGTTATCATATTTGGTTCCTTAACCATACCTGGCAAAAAAAAAAAAAGAAGAAGATAGAAATCCAAGAAGTAAATATAAAAAAATACAAGAAAAACATGTAAGGTGAAAGGAACAGAGTAAATTTAAACACTGCAAATGTAAGTGTAAGCAACGTAAAAATATATGTAATGAAAAAAACTAGCAGGTAACAGTACACTCACTATGAAAATCAAAGCTAAAAAAACAAAATATGTTTAACCCTTTATAGGGCACTCATAGAAATATTCTGAAATTCAAAATTTCAACCTTGTTATTAGAGGACATAACAAGAATTTATTACTTTTGTGAATATTTTCAACAGTTTTTATTGTCATGTAGAAAATCAAGGTAAATAAAGTTACCAAATTTGGTTCCTTGCCCAAAGGAACCAAATTACAACTCGGAGAGCCCACCCCTCCCCAATCACCACCAAAATTTAATAATTTGTTCCTTGTGCCAGTTTCAACATTTCCTGAAAATTTCACCCAAATCCTTCCATAACTTTTTGCGTTATCTTGCTAACAGACAAACAGACAAACAAACAGACAGACAGACAGACAGACAGACAAAGCCTGATAAAAACATAACCTCCACTGTTCCTTGGCAGAGGTAAAAATACAAGAAAAACACATGAAGGTGACAGAAACATGACTTTTAGGACATTAGACCAGAGGTGTCAAACTCATTTTAGTTCAGGGGCCACATTTGGCAAAATCTGATCCGAAGTGGGCCGAACCAGTAAAATAATAATATAATAATATATAAATAATGTCAACTCCAAACTTTTCTCTATGTTTTAGAGCAAAAAAAGTAAATTTACATTATGAAGAGGTTTACATCTACAAACTATCCTTTCAAACAATGTGAATAACATGAACAAACTGAAAAAAAAAAAGTGTAATTTTAACAATATTCTGCCTCAGTTTATCATTTACACATGTACATAATAACTTACAGATCACAGTGGATCTACAAATACACAAAACATCTTGTTAAAACTGTACGTACTTCACTTAGGACATTACAGGTTATTCATATTTGTTCAGGTTATTCACATTTTTTGCAAAAGTATACTTTTTTTTTGTTGAAAAACATGAAAATATGTACATTTACAAACAGAAAAATTTGGAGTTGTCATTATTTTTATGTTATTATGATAGTATTTTACTGAATCCTGCCCACTTGAGATTGAATTGGTCTGAATTTTGGAACCTGAAGTAAAATGATTGCTAATATCTTAGTGTGATTTTTGCATTTCACAAATTCATCCCAAGGGCCGGACTGGACCCTTTGGCGGACCGGATTTGGACCCCAGGCCGCATGTTTGATACCTGTGCATTAGACCAACATGATCCAGACCCCTGTCCACATCCACATTCTCCCTTTGAACATCATTCCTTACATTAGTACCATTACTTCATGGTACCTAACAAAGCAGGTACACTCACTGTTCATGCAGAGGTGGACCTTACAGACCCTGTAGACCACATTGGACCTGAGATTGTTGACTCACTGTCCTCACTGGAACTGTTGATGTCGCTGTCTTGTCTTGTAGAAATTACCAAAAATAGTCACTTGCCGTAAAAAGGGTTAAGATGGTACTAGCACGTTGACCCGTGGGAATCCATGGGTTCTAGAAGCAGTAGAGTTAATTAAAGGGGGAGCTGAGCTAAGTTTACTGGTGTAACACACAATGGTGCTCATTTTGTTTTGTGTTGACATTGACGTGGACCGTAGACTTTTACACAGGACTGGACATGATGGTTTAATGGACTCACTGCCGTCCTGTGTCTGGAACTCCAGTCCATGTGATTTGAGTCTGCACAGAAAAGTCTGTCACTGTGTTATGGCGGGGGGGGGTCTGGAGGGGGGGGTGTCTGACCAGTGTGGAACCGGGCCACAGTAAGAACCAGACCGACCTTATTAGTGTGTGATCACAGCTGGACCAGGTTTTACGGTCGTGTCCCGGTGGTTCCACTGATCTGGATCAAGCCCCCCCACCATTTGTGGCTGTGAATGGACTGATCCGCAGGCCGCCTGTAAGCCCATTGTAATTTTAAAAACAACTAATCACTCAAAAATTATTGGTCGTAGCAATAAGTTGTTTTCACCTGTCTGATCCTTGACCCAAAACACATAAGTACTTCAAAAGGTAAAGGCTAGTGTAATGATGGCCTTTCTCTGTAATGTGTCTTTAAGAGCTCTTGGTTTCTATTATGATGCTACGCTAACGTGAGTATGTAACCTGGACAGTTCGAGGCCAGACCAGAGTTACTGTCGTTACCTTTTTTTGCGGCTATTCATCAGTTTGGACTCTTAATACATTTATTTCATGTTTTTCCTCAACCAAACTGTGCTTGTGCGACATGTGAAGAATGTCTGAGCTTCCCTGCAAACATTAAATGTGCAGTGTGACGGTGAAGAGCTGTTTCCAGTCTTATTTCTAACTTTTCTGACCCGTGGAGGCCTCCCTGGCCGCTACACTAGGTACGGGTTAGGGTTAGGGTTAGACCAGACACACACACACGCACACAGAGGCTACTTGGCTTTTATAATACAAATAACACACACACTTACATATAGATGGAACGGTAAGGCTTCCCGGCATCCACCTCATCAGTCCTGTATATAAATAAATGTGTTGAACTGTTGCTAACCTTCTCATGAGAAACCTTGTCACACTGACTGTCTTCTCACTGCCCTTTGCCAGATCCTTACATCCATCTGAACATCTAATTTAAGAACCGCACCTGACACAGTATCCCGAGGCAAAAAGGCAACGCGAATGATGCAATGTCAGTAAAGAAATCCGACACATAATATGTCTGACAGCCTTTGCCACCGTTTGGAGAAAGCTGTCTAGTGTCAGACATTCAATGCACTTTGTAGTTCAAAAGTGTAAAATGTCATAAGCCACTGCTGAATGCTATTTTCTTTAAAGCCTGCTCATCAGACTTGCTTATGTGTCTTGCCTTCGAGAGGAAAAAAAGAAACAGACACAGAGATAGACATGTTTTGTTCACTGTTGATTTTTGCTTTAACTAGAGTTGAAAACATTTTTACAGCCAGAATTAAAGTGGGTACTTATTGTTAAAATAGGGTTTTCAGACTTTTACCAAAACAGAAATTTGTCATTTCAGACTTAAAGGTGGGGTAGGAGATCTTAGAAAAACACTTTGAGCAAACTACATCCTACTATATGATGCACATTTCGGCCCCGCCCCGACGTCCATCCCATCGGCGTCCGACCGATGCTGCAAACACGGCGTTTGGGTGCAATGCCGCTGTTGCACCATGGGAGGGGGCTATCGTACAAGTAACCACAGGTACAATTCCGCTAGTTTTGAAAATACACATTTCAAAAGTCCAAACCCCTTTCTTCATTCATCCCCCCCAAAGCCACGCCTCCAGAGTACTGGCATGTGCAATGCTTGTTCTCGATGGTTCATGAGCGCTGCACAGCAACAATTCAATTCGCAGCTCCGGCTCTGGCTCCAGCCCTGATCCATGCGTACCTCATTCAGTCTCCTCCAACACCCCCGCTCTTACAGAACAGCCCCAGTTCATACCTATCTGGCAAATGTTACATTTCCTAGTGATTTATGTTAGTGACAAAACAGTTTGCAGGTGAACTTTCTGTTAGATTTATGTTCTCAATGTGCAAATGTTATCTATGCAAATTTTGACTTGTTTGTTTTTCCTCTGTTGTTTATTTTTGTAAATGCACTTTATATTTTGCACGCTTTTAAGTTGAAGGTCAGTGTTCTGTACTTCCTGCTGATGACCTCACTTCCTTACATTGTCTCCCGCTAAGGATGCAAATGATCGATTAATTCATTAATCATTAGTTGGTTGCCCTTTTCAATTAATTAACGATTAATTGATAAGTGGCGATTTTCCTGAGAACCTGAATTTTCTTTTCAATACGGTCTATAAGAATAAAAGCTAAATATTGTTTATACACTTCATGAAAAAAACTGTGGAATAACAGGAGTGCCAAAATTAAAAGGAAATAAATGTGGAAATAAAAAGAGAATCAATAAAAGAAATGTGGAAATAAAGAGAATCAATAAAAGAAATTTGGAAATAAAAAGAGAATCAATAAAAGAAATTTGGAAATAAAAAGAGAATCAATAAAAGAAATTTGGAAATAAAAGGAGAATCAATAAAATAATTTTGGAAATAAAAAGAGAATCAATAAAAGAAATTTGGAAATAAAAAGAGAATCAATACAAGAATCAATAATAAAAAAATATACAAATGCAGTCATATCATTCCTTTTGCTTATTCCATTTTGACATTGTCTTTTCCATTTGCGTTTTGACATTGTCTTTTCCATTTACGTTTTGACATTGTCTTTTCCATTTACGTTTTGTCATTGTTTTTACCTGATGGTTCAAGCTGTCAATCAAATGGCTGTGGGTGGGTCTTTCTGTCCAGGATAACTAGTCGATACCTGATCAGACGATTCCGGCTTGACAGTGGCTATGCAGTAGCTCTGTTTATGTGTTAGCTCTCAGCGCGGGAGACCAGAAGTAGTGTCACGGACAAGACGTAGACACACATACACATTTATCTGTAGTAAAAAGAGGGAAAGTTAAATATGGTTGACGTGGACAAATTTAGAAGAGGTGTTCAATGAAAATTACTAGCAATTGCTCGGAATGTGGAGGAAAATTTTCCAACGGACTATATTTTAAGGTTGGTGGAAAATGTAATGGAAAGTCTTGGAGAAATATCTGCACTGACGAATGCAGACATGGTTCTAGTTGACACGTGTATGTGTGTCTACGTCTTGTCCGTGACGCTACTTCTGGTCTCCCGCGCTGAGAGCTAACACATAAACAGAGCTACTGCATAGCCACTGTCAAGCCGGAATCGTCTGATCAGGTATCGACTAGTTATCCTGGACAGAAAGACCCGCCCACAGCCATTTGATTGACAGCTTGAGCCATCAGGTAAAAGCAATGACAAGCAAATGGAAAAGACAATGTCAAAACGCAAATGGAAAAGACAATGTCAAAATGGAATAAGCAAAAGCGATGATATGACTGCATTTGTATATTTTTTATTATTGATTCTTGTATTGATTCTCTTTTTATTTCCAAATTTCTTTTATTGATTCTCTTTTTATTTCCAAAATTATTTTATTGATTCTCTTTTTATTTCCACATTTATTTCCTTTTAATTTTGGCACTCCTGTGATTCCATAAAAACATGTCATATTCCTTAATGATTAATTTACTGAACCATTGGATACAGTCAGTGTTTCCTGTGGAATTCATCTGCTGGTGTGGCGGTGTGTAATGGGGGGGTGCACGTGTGTGCGTTTCGTTGGTGGTGTGTGGGGGGGGGGCACTTGGCCACATACGTGCAGTACGGCCGGGGGATGCGTGCGTGTTGGTTGGTGCATGCGTCACTTTCCGTCCTACTTTTACTACTATAGGGGAACGGGGTGTGCAGTCTGTGCCCCCACAGAAGTGAAAGTGAAACTTTTCGCTCATTTATCTTTTCTCCACCTCCTGAAGCTTTGCAAATGCTTGACATACCTGTGGCCCGAATTGGGAGCCTGGGGGAAAGGGATGCACCGATATCACTTTTTTCCAGACCGAGTACGAGTACTTACATTTGAGTACTTGCCGATACCGAGTACCGATACGAGTACTTAATAATCCCATTCCAGTTGTTAGTTCCTTTTGTAAATGTGCTTTATTGTCATTGTCATTAGTCTGACTGGAAAAAAGTGCTGCTACTGACATTTAATGTGTTGGAATGAGCGTTTCTCAATTAATCCACCAGGGGGCGCCGCTCTGAATTAACCATACTGGACAAATACAACAAAGAAGAGTAAAGTTTTTTGAGAAGAAGAAGAAGAAAGTCAGTAATAACAAACATGGAGACGACAGAGGCAACACTAATGTGATACTAATATTGCAGCGTTTTGGCTGGTAAGGTTTAAAAGTTTAGCTTCAGCAGATAGAGAAAAGAGAAATGAGCGATAAGTTTCGTTTTCACTTCCACTGCCGGGGGTCCACACCGCGCTGTACTCCCGGTGGTATTCTCTGTCTCCACCAGCACCTGGAAAATGGATGGAATGTACGCAGAGGACAGGCAGAACGCTGCGTCTGTATCTGTCTGTGTCTTTAACGTTACTTGCAGTCAGCGTTACTTTTATCACCGTCATTTATTTTGAAAAATCTCCACACTCTCCACACTCCACACACATTATTCCTCCTCCTTGTACCTGCTGCACTGAACTGGGAGTGTCACACGGCCGTAAGTGGTATCGGTGCATTTGTATCGGATTACTTTTACGAGTACGAGTACACACACTGAGTATCGGAGCCGATACCCGATACTGGTATCGGTATCGGAGCATCCCTACGGGGGGATGTTTTCAACGTCTGACTCACCGACCGTGGACTAGACCATCCTCCAGGGAAAACGCTCTGATCCGATACCGACCCTGCATTTGTGTGTGTATTTATTCGGGGGTGCACCGCTCCCACAAACAGATGAACTGGTCTGTGTTTGGCTCCATCATGTCCATAAAGCGATTCTAACTCATCAACGCCATGATCCGGTTCGACGACCAGCTATCCCAGCCGCGGACAAACTGGCAGCCTTCGGACAGGTGTGGACAGGTGGACAAGGGCAATTAACCAACAATTAATAATTTAACTGAGCAAATTCTTATCGATAATTAATCGTTAGTTGATTAAAGCTATACCGTATGATGTGGCATTTTTACACTTTTCTTTTGTCATCTTAAAATGCTCCTAATAAGTGTGTGTCAAACTAAAATGTAAAAGAAATCCACCAGGTATTGAAACTCAAAAATGTTTAATTCTCGTATATTTCTAATAAAAGTCTGACCAATCATTTTAGTCGGTCCGAATAAAATAATTGGCCAAACCTGACTGAGCCTCCTGTCAATCATCCATTACGGCCGTCCAGCATCCGATCCATTATCTCCGTCTCACATCCGATATGTGTTCCTCTGAATCTGACGCTTCACTGGCTGCTTCTCCTGTCACTGACCACAGTCTACTGTCTAGGATGTGTTTGGATAGAACTGACATGCACATGTGGAAGGGAAAAAACGGATTTATGAACAGAAACAACGACTGAGGGGCACAAACGGGAGTCTGATGAATGAAGGATGGAGATAAAAGTCCAGAAGTCAGCTGTACTGGACTGAACAGGTCTGCATAAAGCTCAGCTTTTATGACGGTGGGACTCATACAGGTACATGTACATGGCGTCACACATGTAAGATGATGTAGGATGATAATTGTATGGACTATGAAACTTCAAATGTCCACGGAAAATTCGCGGAGGCCGCGCGTTCACAGTGCGCGCGCCCATCCCCTGGGCACTGCAGTGAAGACCCTGACCCAGTACTGCACAGACCAGGTCTACTGATGGAACAGGAGCTGTGGGCCCATGGCAGGTGGATGATGCATCTGATTACTGAGGGAGGGGTCCGCGGACACGCCAAACGGACCGGACCTCCACCTCTGCTTCCTCCTCTGTTTTCATCGCGCATCAGATTAGAGGAGGAGGAGCCTCAGAGCTCAGGCAGAGGGAAGTGGGTGGGGCTTTGGAGGGAGGCGGGTTGTTCATGTTCAAACTTCTACTAAGGGCTGTGAGAAATGCCACATCGGTAGGTATAGCTTTAATTGTTCACATCCCTATCCCCCACTGTAGTATAAGAAATGTTACTGTTCCACACGTTTCAATAAACCAAAACAAAGAAGGAATTACTTGTCTTTCTGACTGAACCGTGTCAGAAGAAGAAGGAGAGAGTACTACGAACTCAGCACTTTCTATCCTTCTATAACTAATTTAGCCAAGCTCTGGCTCTGGCTTCATTTCCTGTACAAGTGCTCCAAACCTCTGAGAATGCACGATTCATGCACGAAGAGGGGTACGTGCAGAGGGGGGAGGGACAAATGGCAGTTGAGTTTGATGGACGTATCACCATTCAATCATTTCGATGGGCCGGTTAAAATGATTGACCAGTGTTTTTTCAGTCCTGTCCGTTCTACAGGTGACTAAATTTTTTAAATTTTTGTGTTAGAGAATTTAATTAATTGGTTGTAATCAGGGTGTGAAGGGGATTTTAAGCAATATAGTAAAAAATGCTCCAGGAAAACATCTCCTACCCCACCTTTAACACAAGGCCTTCATGATATTTTTAATCACCCTCCCATCATCTTTTACAACACTGGATGTTGAATGCACTTCCTGCCTGATGCACATTAGGGAAACAGTATGACTTAAGCCCTATTCGGACAGGATTAGTTTTACATAGGTATGTGGGGTAAAGTAATAATTGGCAGATATTATAGTCTCATCCGAATGTGCAACGTCAATGATCAATACCATGCAATGTCAGTAAAGATTACTGCAACTTTTACTTTCCGTAAAAGGGTCCGGGAAAAGGACCCCAGGTAACACTAATCCCATGCGAATAGAATAGAACAGTAGTTAATATGTGTGTAGATATTCTGTCACATTCCGTTTACAAGTGTTTTTTTGCAGATTTTCAAGCATGGAGAATGAAGAAGCACTCAGTTTTCCAGGAGTGTGTGTGAAACCTCATGTATGTCGGAATTGGCGTACAATTGATATTTGTCTGTGTATGAGGCACCCCCCATACAACCACAACATTATCAATTTCTATCAATACCCTTTATACGGCTGTTATTCTTATTGGTTATTTAGCTTTTTTTTTTCATATTGATTTATGTTAAAATCATCATCACTTTTATTATCACTGTTGTTAATGATAATGATTTTTTTTTTAAATTATTGTTTGTTGTTACCAGTTCCTTTGTCTTTTCTTTAATTTTCTCTGTCTCTCTCACGCACACACACACACACTATTGTGTAATGATGAATTTTTGTTTTGTCTTATATGTTGTCATGTCTTTCACATGTTTTGTTATGTACTGCATCTGCATCACTTAAAAAAAATGGAACTGGCGTGTGACAAACACGATTCAGAAGCAAAAGAAGGTTGAAAGCACTTGTTAGAGGCATGGAACTTCTGATCACTTTAGTTAAACTAAGCAACGTAGCAGGTCTATGTGGATAATGAAAAAAATGACAGTAGCCTAATCATCCGATTGATATTCTTTGCAATGATAAGCAAGTGACAGGAAGCAATGTCTTACGCACATGACAACAGGAGGGGACAACAGTGCGTGAATGGATTTACCCCTCCCACTTGGGGTAGTTTTACTGATATTTCTTATCCCGTGTGAATTGGCCGTTAACCCATAAAGTCCCAGTTGTACTTTTGTGACAGTTCCCAAATAGATTTTCTCTATATTTAACCTTTCTTAAGTGATTTATGACCATTTATTGTAATATCATTCTCTTTACTTTAAGTTTTTTTATGTAAATCATGTGTTTTCCTGTATTTAATTCACTGATCATACAGATGTTCGTAAAAGCTCAGAGAAAATTCAAAGATTTTTATATCAAATCAGACAGAAAGTTTAGTAAAAAGTTACTTTTTCAGCGAAAATATCGGTGACAAAACATAAACCAAGTGTCTCCATCCACCGTCATTTATCCAACTCCATGGGTTTTACTGGTGAATCAATGTTGTAGAAGATGACGGTGTTTCCATGGTAACTACAGAGCCTCTGAACATCCACATGGGTCATATTTGATGACCGTGAAAAGATGACGAACTGCATTTTACACCAATTATTTACATGGATTGATAGGATTAAGGGATCAACAGGTATGAAACAGTTTAGATCAGTAGATGCTTTTGGTCATTGGTGTGTGTTTGGGTCTTTATGGGTTAATATTACCGACGTCCTGTGGTAAAGTGGCTTTACCCAACGTGCCCATGTGAAACTAATCCAGTTCAAATAGTGTTTTAGTCCAGAATGACAGTCAGGGTTAACAGGAGCTGTTGCTAACACTGACAAAAAATGTTAGTTTGCACTCATCAGTAGGATCAAGAACTAACTTATGCAAATCTGACTCATGTACCTCTCTACTTTGATAGATGTTAAGAATGCTTCAATCCATCTGTTGAAATTGATCAAATATTAAACTTTCATCACTGAACAGCTCACATCATAAAATACATATAGTTCTCCCAATATGTATTATGATTGACTTTGCAAAGGAAGGAAAAAAATGTTTCATGACAAGGTGAATACTGCAGTAAACTTTTGAAACATTATTTTGTTCTTGAACTTTACACTTTAATTATACTGGTCAACAACAAATTTATTGTTTAGGTTTTTTGAGCTGATTTAGGATAATTTTGGTGTGCTGAATCCAAAAATCACATTAATTTTGCTCAATCAGGTCAACTTTCTGAACTGTGCTACATATTGGCTTTTAACATTTTTGCTGGTATTTAGGTTTACATTTATGGGCATTTTCACATCATATGATACAAAATTCTTTCATATTTCTTGCAATAAAGAAGTTCTGAAGATTTTACTTTTGCCAATTTATGATTATTGTTTGTTTTAATATTACAGGTGAATGAAATGGCTTTGACTAGAAGATCTTGCAAAAATAAGCTGGACGTATTCTGCTACATCTGCGGTGAATACACCATTGTACCTAACAGGAATCCTGTTAGAAAATGATTTTTTTTCTCTTAAAACCTTTTTTGGGTGAGAACTACAGGTGTCATATCAGTCCCTGGACTTTTTCTTGTTTTGTGTGTTTCCTGTTTTATTTTGTTAGTTTCCCTCATGTGTCTTGTCTGGTGTCTTTACTTCCTCTTTGTGTTCACCTTTGCCCTGATTACCTGCCTCCTCCCTGATTGTCTCCACCTGTGTCCAATTGTCTTCCCGCCCTCTTGTGTATTTAAACCCTGTGTTTCCCCCTGTTCGTTGCCAGTTCGTTTTCAACCCTTGGTGTGATTACTTACCAGCGTTTTTTGATCCTGCCTGCCTGTTGTGACCTGTTTTGCCCCTCGACCTCCGACTCTGCCTGTTCCTCGTCTGCCTGCTCGTCTGTCTTCGACCTGGTTTGTCATCACACCTGAGAATACGCCTGACCCCTGTCTGTTCCTCCGCCTTGGTGCCTTTTTCTGGTTTGACCCCTGCCTGGACTACTGGTACGTGAGCCTGCCTGACCCTATGTACGTTTGCCTGTCTGATAGTCTGCCCGTGTATGACCTGGTCTGTCCACTGATTCTCCTGTGCTCTCTCCTAGTCGGGTTCCCCTCGTGTGCTCCCGACCTGGGCCGTAACGAGGTTCACTTAAGATCCGAAGCCGAGATGAATCCCCATCTCAGTCCAGCTGAAGATACATTCATTACCATTCTGTGTGAACCTGTTACTCTGATTATTTCTAATAAATCCATTTTAATTGTACTCCTGTCTGAGGGTCTTGCATCTGGGTCCAGTACTCGTACAATCTGTCCTAACAACAGGGTGGGGAAGCAAAATTTACAATGAACTTTTAGTTGTTTTTTCTCAGCAGGCACTATGTCAATTGTTTTCAAACCAAACATATATTGATGTCATAATAATCATACCTAACACTATTATCCATACCTTTTCAGAAATTTTGCCCATATGAGTAATCAGGAAAGCAAATGTCAAAGAGTGTGTGATTTGCTGAATGCACTCGTCACACCAAAGGAGATTTCAAAAATAGTTGGAGTGTCCATAAAGACTGTTTATCATGTAAAGAAGAGAATGACTATGAACAAAACTATTACGAGAAAGTCTGGAAGATACTATTAAAGAAGAATGGGAGAAGTTGTCACCCGAATATTTGAGGAACACTTGCACAAGTTTCAGGAAGCGTGTGAAGGCAGTTATTGAGAAAGAAGGACACATAGAATAAAAACATTTTCTATTATGTACATTTTCTTGTGGCAAATAAATTCTCATGACTTTCAATAAACTAATTGGTCATTGGTCATACACATCAACTCCTCCTGTCGCATTTGCGCATGCGTGGCGTCTGTCAAACCGCCGGCGGATCTACTCCTAGAAATCCAGCCTTTTAACTACTTATTTCTTGCCTTTCAACGCTTACTCACTTGAACCTAACCTCTTAACCGTGTCTTTTTAACTTGACGCCATCAATCCAAACCTCCATCAGGGCAGGTCAGTATTGTCAGTGGATCCTTACCTCTGGTTGTCACCCATCGCTTCCCGCGCTCTGCCCGGTATCTCGCTGTTTCCACCATGGCGTCATCCTCATCAGCCGGAGATAGTCCTCTTGTCGAAGCCAACAAAACCCTGGTAAAGGCTTACCAAACTATCGCGGATCTCAAAGAGGAAATACTGCGCCTCTCCGCAGAACTCGAGGAGAAAAATGCCCAGCTCTGTGGTTTCTCCAGCCGCCTTCCCACACTGTCCAGTCTGTTTCTGAAAAGCGCAGAGAAGCCCAAAGCCTCCTGTGATGATACGGCGTTATGGGATCCTTCCTCTGCCTGTTCTCGCCCCCCGTGTTCTACACCCTGGTCTGAAGTGGTGATTCGTGGCCGCAAAAAGAACACGAGCAAAGACTCACCACCGCCGACCATCAGCACATCAAACCGCTTCGGCGTCCTGTCCGTGGAGGACGCTCCGGCTCCTCCCCCCGCGGCTGGTGTGCCCCCCATCCCACCTGGCTCTGTCCCGGAACCGGCTCCTGCTGACTCCGTGGCTGCCACCGAGCTGATTACCGGCGACGGTCCTAAAGCCGGTCCTCCTGTGAAGCCGTCGAACAAGGGTCCCCGCTCCTCGGTCCGCTCCTCTGCCCGGCGCCGCCTCCTCCGAGAGGCCGTCCGCCGTCACTCCGACGGTCCACCCGTGGAATGTCCACCTAGAGAGACCAGGAACCCTTCACCTTCAACACTGTCTCCTCGACCACTTTTCCCTCCGACCACCGCTATCCTCGGGGACTCCATCATCCGTCACGTCCGTTTCTTTAACGCCATAACCAGGTGTTTTCCTGGTTCCACCGTCACCTCCATCCTCCATGAACTCCCTCAGCTGCTGCTCTCACTGCCGTCCACCGTTACCCGGATCATAGTTCACGTGGGCTTCAATGACACTTCTCTTCAACAGTCCGAAGTGACGAAGGTTCATTTTAAAAACCTCTTTGATAAACTGAAAAGATCCGGGAAGGCTGTTTTCATTTCCGGGCCCCTCCCCTCCTTTGCCCGTGGTGAGGGCCGTTTCAGCCGACTCCTCAGCCTGAACACCTGGCTCCAGTCCGCCTCTGCTCTGAACGGCTTCAGTTTTATTGATAACTTTAATCTGTTCTGGAACCGCTCCTCCTTCTACAAGTCCGATGGCGTCCACCCCTCTACACTAGGCAGCAGCGTCCTGGCTCAAAACATTCAACACGCTGTCCAGACTAAAACCACTCCCACACCTATGTGACTACGCTCCCCATCTTCTGCTGCAGTCACCTGCTCCCCCTGCTGGTCACATCAAACATCACCACGTTCAGAGTCTCCTGTACAGTCTGTAGTCAGACTGAATACCACCCCAGCTGACCTCTCCTCCTCTCCCAGCCCCTCACTAATGACAGCTACACCCCTCACTCACACCAGCTCACCTTTGAGGAACAATCTCTCTACTGGTCACCATCCCATTCCTGTTATTTTCGGTTCACGTATGGGGTTTCACACTGCTAAAAGGCATCGTAATATCACCAATCTCCGCCCATTAATATACACCGCAGTCATTGGTGCGTCCTTCTCTATAGGGTTATGGAATTGCCAATCTGCAGTGAACAAAGCAGATTTTATTGCTGCCTATGCCAACCATCACACACTGGACATCCTGGCTCTCACTGAAACCTGGATTACGCCTGAAAACAATGCAACCCCAGCCGCACTTTCTATCAGCCACACATTCTCTCATACCTCTCGTCCATCTGGACGAGGAGGTGGTGTGGGTCTGTTAATTTCCAACAAATGGAAACACAATCAACTCCTACCTTCAGTCAAATACAACTCCTTTGAATACCATGCCATCCTAGTGACAGCACCAGTCAAACTTTACATAATTGTCATTTATCGTCCACCAGGGCAACTGGGTGATTTTCCTGATGAGCTTGACACTCTGCTTTCCTCCATCCCAGAGCATGACTGCCCCATGCTAGTCCTCGGTGACATGAACATCCACTTAGACAATCCCAGCTTCTCAGATTTCATGTCACTAATACTCTCTTTTGAGCTACAGCGGGTTTGCAGTCCTCCAACCCACAAAGCTGGTAAAGAGCTCGATCTCATTTTCACCCGAAACTGCATCACAGATGCCCTCACAGTCACACCTTTACACCTGTCTGACCACTATTTCATTCAGTTCAGTGTGTCTCTCCCTGAAAAACACTCTGCTCCCTCCCCCATGGTCTCTTTCCGCCGCAACCTCCGCAATTTGTCCCCCACCCACTTCTCCACTGTCGTAGCCTCCGCTCTCCCTCCCCCCAGCACTTTTTCCTCCTTAGAGGTTAATGATGCCACTGAGTCTCTGTGCTCTACACTTAGCTCCTGTCTGGATAATCTGTGCCCTCTATCTACTAGACCCGCTCGATCCTCCCAGTCCCACCCATGGCTCAATGATAACCTCCGGTCGCTGCGTACCAACCTCAGAGCCGCAGAGAGAAAATGGCACAAAACAAAAAGCTCTTCTGACCTGATCACATTCCAGTCACTATTGGTATCCTTCTCATCCAGTGTCACTGCTGCGAAGAAGGCTTACTATAATAACAAAATTCATTCTGCCACCGACACCAAGAAACTATTCTCAACCTTTAAAACACTACTCAACCCTCCACCTCCACCGCCCACTACTAATCTGACAGCAGACAATTTTGCTTCATTTTTCACAAATAAAGTGTCTACTATCAGCAGTCAGTTCACTGATCCACCCATAGACTGCACGCCTCCTTCTTCAACATCATCATCATCACACACTGCTTCCTCTCCCCTGACTATGGCTACTACTAACTCAACTGATAAAAGCCCAACTGCGTCATTCCCCTCATTTACTCCCCTCACAGAGAACGAGGTGTCTAAACTCCTTTCCTCTAGCCGTCCTACAACATGCCTGTTGGACCCTATTCCATCCAACCTCTTACAGTCTGTTGCCCCTACTATCACAGCACCAATCACACATGTGATTAATGCTTCACTGACTTCAGGAACATTTCCTACAGTATTTAAACAAGCGCAGGTAACACCACTACTCAAAAAACCTTCCCTCACCCCCACTCAAGTGGAGAATTATCGACCAGTCTCACTCCTCCCATACCTTTCTAAGATCATCGAAAGGGCTGTTTTCAAACAGGTCACAGAATTCCTCTCCCAAAATAACCTCCTGGACATCAACCAATCTGGCTTCAAAATCGGCCACTCCACTGAAACGGCTCTGTTGTCTGTGACAGAAGCCTTGAAAGAGGCTAGAGCAGCAGCCAAGTCTTCAGTACTCATTCTACTGGACTTATCAGCAGCATTTGACACTGTCAATCATGATATCCTGTTATCCATACTCTGGAACATGGGCATCACAGGCCACGCACACTCCTGGTTTCAATCTTACCTTACTGGTCGGTCCTTCAGTGTGTCCTGGCTAGGGCACACATCAGCAGTTCACCGCCTCACCACGGGGGTCCCCCAAGGCTCTGTGTTGGGCCCCCTCCTTTTTGCCATATACACCACCTCACTCGGTCAGATCATCCACTCACACGGCTTCTCATATCATTGCTATGCTGATGATACCCAGCTCTATCTGTCATTCCCACCTGATGACTCCACAGTCTCAGTGCGGATCTCAGATTGTCTCTCTGACATATCTGCATGGATGAAAGCCCATCACCTTCAGCTGAACCTGTCCAAAACTGAACTGCTGGTCTTCCCAGCTAAGCCAACCATACAGCTGGACATCTCCATCACTATTGACTCCATACCTCTGGCTCCTACCAGTGTAGTACGTAACTTGGGAGTCATGATTGATAATCAGTTGACCTTCACGGATCACGTTGCCTCTGTCACCCGATCATGCCGTTTCACTCTGTTCAACCTAAGAAAGATCAGGCCATACCTAACCGAACAGGCCACCCAGCTCCTGGTGCAGACTATGGTTATCTCCCGTCTTGACTACTGCAATGCTCTTCTAACGGGCCTCCCAGCTTGTGTTGTCAAACCACTACAGATGGTCCAGAATGCAGCAGCGCGTCTGGTCTTCAATCAGCCTAAAAGGGCACATGTCACCCCCTTACTCATTGAGTTACACTGGCTACCCATAGCTGCCCGCATCAAATTCAAATCTTTAATCCTAGCCTACAAAATTCTCAGTGGGTCTGCTCCTGTCTACTTAGGTGCACTAATAAAAGCTTATGTCGCCCCACGACCACTCCGCTCGTCTGGGGAATGTAGTGTGGTGGTCCCCAGACCTTGTACAAGACAATCCAGGCTCTTTTCATGGGTCGTTCCACGTTGGTGGAACGCTCTACCAAGTGCTACAAGAACAGAGTCATCCCTGCCTATCTTCAAGAAGCTCCTGAAGACCCAGCTCTTCCGAGAGCACCTCCTGTCCTAGCACTTTCAAACATTCCATTTTAAATATTCTAATAAGGTTTTTCCCAGGACAACCACAGATTCTTTCACGATTATCTCTGGACCTGCTGCGGTGGTCCGGCCTCTTCCCTGCCCTCATCATCACCACTCACTTATCCTCAACCGCCTCCATGTGTCTCCCCCTACTCCCCCTCTCCCCCAGTCCCTATCTCTATCGCTCTCTCTTTTTCCCCTTCTCTACTCTCTCTCTTTAACCCCAACTGGTCAAGGCAGACGGCCATCCTCCAGGAGTCTGGGTCTGCTCGAGGTTTCTGCCTGTTAAAGGGAAGTTTTTCCTCGCCACTGTCACCAGTCACAAGTGTTTGCTCCTGGAGGATTCTGTTGGGTTTCTGTAGAATTGACTTAGAGTCTGGTTTTGACCAACTCTATATATAAAATGTCAAGAGATAACTTTCTTGTGATCTGGCGCTATATAAATAAAATTTGATTGATTGAGTGATTTAATTGGTTTTCCCCTGTAAGTCGCTTTGGAAAAAAGCGTCTGCCAAATGCGTAAACATAAACATAAACACTGTCTTTCAATCCCTGCCTCAAAATATTGTAAATTTTGCTTCCCCACCCTGTACATAAAAAAATCAACTGATAAAGTCACAAAAATGTAATCAATTTTGTGAGAAGATCAAATTTTTCAAAATCAAATTAGCAAAAAAAAACCTGACCTGATTGAGAAAAACAGATGTCATTTTTGGATTTAGCGGTGCAAAATGGTCCTAATTCAGTTGAAAAAACCTAGACAACTTGCAAAAAACATTTTTTTGTAACCCAGTGTTATACAACTACATAAAAGAACTACACATGGTTGTGTTTTAGAATACACTACCATGTGTAGGCTCACTTAGAAACAGTCCAACACTGAAAAAATGCAAACTGAATCTGTGCCATTGAGATATAACACATGAAATGTTAAATGGAATGATGAAAAAATATTTTTTTATTCTGTGTAAAGGCTGCACATTTCTTTGACAATGTAAGAGTAGCTTCAGGCTGAAGACAATTCTAATAAAATGATCATTTCCATATGTTCCTTATTTTTTCCTTAAAAAGTCACAGAGTGGGTGAAGAGCCACATCTGCTTCTGGAGTTGTGGGTTGCAGACCCCTGTCTTAGCCAGAAATTCATCACATTACAGGTCCAGGGTTGCAAGAAAATAGATTAAAAAAACAAAACACAAAAAAAACAAACAAAAAGCAAAAGATCTGTGTGACTGCTTTTGAATTAGAAAGCTCTGCTGACCTATGAGAACATTGTTCCACATTTTAATCAGCAATGAAAGTGAGTCACCTAATGGCAATGCTTAGGAAAGGTAGTATTAGTCTTTGAAATGTACATTGTACCTCAATGTCAGGAACAGGTGGAATAATGAAGAGCTTAATTTTAAACTGAAGGCCAAATATTTCTTCTGTAAACCTCCTGACATTTAGTATCAAACTTAATCATCATCCACAACGATACACTTCAGGTCACTGGAAGTAAATGGTGACACAGTCCCATTGTTAGATGGGCTCAAATCTACTCTCATATTTTGCTGATATGTCTGTTGCACAAAGAACTATACTTTATCCTGGAACTTACATTATGCATATACAGGACATTAGGGGCTTTGACTGAGTCAGAGAATTAACCCATAAAGACCCAGTGTGACATTTATGGTAGTTCCCAAATTAATTTTTCTCTATATTTAACCGTCCCATAGTGGTTCATCACCATTTATTGTGATATTATTGTGAAATTCAGGTATTTTCCAACATTTAATTTATTAATCATGTAGATGTTCATAAAAGCTCAGAGTAAAGTTGAGGATTATTGTATCAGAAATAGAGAAAAGTGTCTTTTTCAGCAAAATCTATCATTTACTGAACATAAACCTTGTGTTTCCATCCACTGTAATTGATCCAACTCCATGGGTTTTACTGGTGAATCCATATTGTAGAAGATGACGGTGTTTCCACGTTCACTACAGAGTCTCTGAACATCCAGATGGGTCATATCTGATGACCATGAAAAGATGAAAAACTGCATTTTACACCAATTATTTACATGGATTAGTGGATCAACAGGGGTTAAACAGTTTATAATAGATGATTTTGGTAGATGGTGGATGTTTGGGTCTTTATGGGTTAATGGTGTATTTACTGTGATACATGTCTGAACCAAACCAGGTCCAAACACACTAAAACAATGATCAGATGGATCTGGTTTGAAACTAAAACTTCTTAATGCTTACAATTACACTCACGCTTTAGCTGCAATATTTAGGCTATAATAAGGCTGTTGTGGGTTTGAGTTTGTTGCTCTGTAAATGCTCTCATTACCTTGTTCACATTAAGTTAAATTTACCATAAATCACAAATGTTTTGTTGGAGTTGTTTTGTTTTTTGTTTGTTTGAATTAACAGAAATCCGTGAAGCTTTGCAGCAACATCTATTCATTACCATTTATTTGAAATACAACACAAACACTAGTTCTGTGTTTTATACTTGCCCATGTGTGGTAGAAGCTTCCAGATTAGAGGGAGAACAAGGCAAAGAGTGGGCACAGAAACATGTCAGGCTTCTGCAGATCAGCACATATCTGTAATTTGTGCAATTGTATGAAATTATTTTTAATGAGGCACACAAGAAAGGACAGGACATGCTCCCAGTGTGCATGTTCTGAAAGCATCTGCTGAATTTATGGTTGTTCAGCTGTACATGAAACATAAATGCTGGTTGGTGTTGGCCAGAGAAAGTCAAAGAGAACCACATGTTAGTGGAACACGTTCTGATGTATGTTCAGTCGGTTATCTGTGTGTGTGTGTCCGTCTGCTCTGGGTGTAAGTCAGTTGCATAAACAAATGTGGTCACTGGTGTAGTCCAGGGTATACAGCAAATACCTACTTATTTTTCAGTCAGCTTTGCGTATACCCATCTTCTAAATCCCATTTTCTCCCCTTGGATGGTGAAGCCATGACCCACCCACTTTATTTAAATTTTATGACAGTGCACTTTGGAGTTTATCTGATTGGTTTTGAAGTGTAGAAAAGAATGATTTGCATGTTTTATTTAAGGTGAAACATGAACAAGGATGCATTGTCAACCTCAGATTTGAAGTATTTTATTTAAATAAATGTTCAAAACATAACTGAAAAACCATGTTTGTCTCATGTTGAATACACTTACATTCATGCAGCTGCTTGCGTGACCAATAACACTGGTCAACAACAAATTTATTGTTTAAGTTTTTTGAGCTGATTTAGGATAATTTTGGTGTGCTGAATCCAAAAATCATATTAATTTTGCTTAATCAGGTCAACTTTCCGAACTATGCTACATATTGGCTTTTTAACATTTTTGCTTACATTTATGGGCATTTTCACATCATATGGTACAAAATTCTTTCATATTTCTTGCAATAAAGGAGTTCTGAAGATTTTACTTTTGCCAATTTATGATTAATAGTTTTTTTAATATTACAGGTGAATGAAATGGCGTCGAATAGAAGATCTTGTGAAAATAAGCCTGACGCATTCTGCTATATCTGCGGTGAATACACCATTGTACCTAACAGGAATCAAGTGATCAAATGATTTTTTTTCTCTTAAAACCTATTTTAGGTGAGAACTATATAAAAAAAATCAACTGATAAAGTCACAAAAATTTAATCAATTTTGTGAGAAGATCAAATTTTTTAAAATCAAATTAGCAAAAAAACCTGACCTGATTGGGAAAAACAGATGTCATTTTTGGATTTAGCAGTGCAAAATGGTCCTAATTCAGTTGAAAAAACCTAGACAACTTGCAAAAAACATTTTTTTGTAACCCAGTGTAATACGTACAAACTGCTCCTGATCAAGTCATGATGATTTTATAATAGTGAGCAAATACTACTGACAGATTTTTGGGTAAAATTAAATAGAGTAGACTTACATGTCACTGTTTCTAAAACATTATTATTATTATTATTATTATTATTATTATTATTACTATGTAGTAGTAGTATATATTTTATCTTACTTATCTGCCTTTTGTTATACATATGTGCATGTATGCATATAGATATATGTATGTCTATATACATATTGAATTATTCATTTATTCAAATATTTTATTTATTTATTTAGGTACTTATTTATTCATTTATTTATGCATTTTTATTTTATTCTATTTTATCTCTCCACAAGGGTAGGGAAGGGGAGGGGGGATGGGTATGCTGGGATGGGTATTTTTGTGTATTATGTAAAAAAAAAAAACGTAAACTAAAAAGATATTGGAGGGAAAAAAATTAAATAAATAAACAGAATAATCTTACATGTCACTGTCTCTAAAATTTTGGACTACTTAAAAAAAGGCAAAAATTGGTGTATTGGCGTATACCCACTACCACCTCACCAGGGACCACTATACAACATGAAGTGGTTACTTTCAATCTAACATTTTGAGTACAACTGTCATCATTTCCTGAGTATTTCCTGTTGCTTTATGTGATTTGCTTTTACTACGATTGAACTGAAGTTGCACCTCATCTCTGTTTCTTTCCATTACCAGGGAGTAAACAGTAAACAGTGTGCAGCGCTTCAGCTTTTGATGGAAATATTTACTTTTTTGATTGATAACAATCATAAAGAGTCTTAAAGTTTGAAGTTGTCACAGTCTCTTAGATCTAACAAACACTGATAACACAGTAAAGAGATCAACCGTTTTGCATCTAAAGTCACTTTCATTCCCAGGAGTCTTTGCAGATGTGTCATCTCAGGAGCTTCCCAGCACCCACAGGTCCCTTGAGGTTCTGCTCTTCAGATTATACACAAGGAGACCAACCAAAGACATCTTTCCCCTTATTTAAATCCTTATTGCCATCTTGAAATTCAAATGGGGTTGCCTGAAATTTCTAGTAATTGATAAAAAACAAAAAAAACAAAAAACTTACTAATAAACAATACATGATGTGTTGAGAGAGACAATCCCAATCCATAAAAGATATGAGAAACTCTGAAGCTGAAACTGAAACACTGTGGTACTGTTTATCGTTCAAATGTTCATTGTGGTCGGTTTCAGATGCTGCAGCTCTTTCATAATTCATAGTTTGAGTTCTTGTTTGTTCAGTATTAATTGTCAACCTTGTAAATCCAAGCTGGACTGACTGTACATATCCTGACCAAGGAAAATAAAATTCTCACTTTGTGCAGTAATCTACACCTGGCTTTTCTGCCTCCATAATAATATACATTATGTAGACTAAATGTCATCTAAAATTAACTTAAAATTAACAACATAGTATAGAAAATTACATGATCAAAAACAAATTAATTTTAGCAAAAAAAAAAAAAAAAAGTCTCTGTTTTGAATGTCTGGGGTCGCCAGAAATTTGTGACGTTAAAATGGGGTCATGAGCCAAAAAAGGTTGGGAACCACTGGTATAAACAATGAGCCCAACAACAATAATAAGTATTATGCAGACCTGTAACAGTCCGACTGTCCTGGGTGTTTTATCCTTCTGTGTATTGTGCAGTGTACTCAGGCATGTACCAGAGGTATTTGGATAACCATGTTTAATGCTAATTTTAATATGTTTAATGATGTGTAAACAAGCCACAGCTGTAAAGGTTATTTGAGTTACTCTTCAATAATGTAATTTATCACCTTTTCGTCCTTGTCTTAACAAATTTACATAAAATTAATTATTATAAAATCCACCTGATGTAATTTCACTCATCAAATTTTCATGAAATCATCTGTGGTCGTTCATTCACAGTTCGCCCCATGGTGAGTGTGCGATGTTGTAGTGCTGAGTTATTATAATTCCCTATAGTTGACTCAAAGTACCCTAACTGTGCTCTGAATAATGGACACAAGTAGTAGTGTAGTGTGTGGGGATGGGAATTGATAAGAATTTAACGATTCCGATTCCATTATCAATTTTGCTTATTGATATGATTCCTTATCGATTCTCTTATCGATTCTCATTGGGTGATGGAATAAAAGAGTATAAACGGGTGTGTTTGCATTAACTGTCTCTTATATTTCCATCTCTGCACAGAAAATATAACATATACAGTATGTACAAATAATAATAACAGATGACACCGGACCCGGTTGGGGGGGAATTGAAAGTGAAACTAAAGATGCTTTACTAATTCCTCTAATGCTGCATTTCTACTACGTGGAACCAGTTCGACTTGACTCGGCTCGGCTCCTGTTGTTGAGCACCTCATTTCCTTTCCCCTACCTTTGGAAACTTGTATTTGAGGGGGTACGATGTTTGTTGCCCGCACCAGAACTGGAACTGGGCCTGGATGACGGCCTGGCGTTCACTCTGTGGCTAGATTCACAAGCGTCGCCAAGTAGAGTATCAAATACGTGACATTCCCGAAATTGAATCACATGCTGAGGACAAATGTTTGAGCATATTGGAGGGATTCCACCCTTTTGAAGAAATGAAAGCTTTGACAGTGTTCCAGTGGACCTGGTGTCGTCTTTTTAGACCGTTTCTGCCTCAACGCCATGTTGGCTACGTTCTGACCACAACAATGTAGCGTACGAGTGACGTCATCGCGCATGCGTAGCGAAGGTGGGATCAATAAGCAGAATCGTTAAGCAGGCAGGCAAACGATTCCAAGGAATTGAGCTACTGGGATCTGGTTCTCAAAAAGAACCGGTTCTGGATTCCCATCCCTAGTAGTGTGTGGCATTTTACAGATATGAATGTTGCCACTGTGCAACATTGAGTCCAACTTTACACTTGAATATTTTATTATATGGTAGAAGTGAATGAATGAATGAAGTAGTGAAGGAGTGATTTCAGATGAGAACCATTTGAGCAACTATAAACATGCCGTCCTGATTCACACTCTGAGCTCTTTAGTTATTATCTCCTAATTCTCATAAATGACACAATTCATAAATCTGGGATAGATACATTCAATACATTACTTCATCAGTGCCATTAGTGATTTCAGTGGAAATAACTCCTATGATTCCATGCTTCATCTACAACAATGAGCTTCATTATATAAGATTTATGTGTGTTACTTTGGTGGCAGTATTCATTTCAATAAAAAAAAATAAATAAACAAACTGTGTTGCCTCATCGACTCTGGTTGCACTAAAGTTCTGTGAAGACCGTCAAATAATCTAGTAACAAATTATGTGTTGAGAACTTTATGTTTTTACTAGGGCTGTCAAAACTAATGTGTTAATCTGGATTAATCCATCATCATGATTAATCTGATTAAAAATCTTAACGCAATTAACCCATCTACAGCACAGAATGACTCTGAACGTCTCTGCCAATGCATTTGGGTCAGTTTGTCCAAGTAGAGTTAGTGTCACACGTGCAAATGGGCAGTTGATCCAGTAGTGACAGGCAGCAGAACCAACCCATAAAGATGGAAGACACTAAACGGCACGCTGGCCTTATGAATGGAAATGTGAGGACAAAAAAAACCAAGACGGGACAAGTCGATTGACACAAAGTATTATACACACTCTGCAGGAAGGAGTTTTCTTTTCACCAAAGCACTTCCAGCTCAAAATACCACTTTAATGTGAAGCAAACATTAGATTGGGATTCTGCTAGCTCTTCAGCTAACGTGTCACCCAGCTTGTGACAAACACGTTAAGTGCATATATATTCCCTTCTTTCTTGAGTCTGTTTGCTCATGCAAAATGAAACGCGATTAATATAGATTAAAAAAGAAGGATATTTAATCTTGATTAATCAAAATTAATCCGCAGCAACCCTGTGATTAATCTGATTAAAAATTTAAATTGTTTGACAGCACTAGTTTTTACTGTCACTTTGTTAGTATTCAGTGTTTGTTCACACCTGATCTACTGTGCTTTATCAGCTGTAGCCTCCTCTTCAAATGATGAAAAGAAAAAGCCAAGATGGGAACAAATTATTGATATATATGTATATGTACATGTACATATTCAGACTTATAAAATATACCAACCAATAGTTATGTGCCACTATTTATTGACCATATACAGAAGCATAACTCATTCTCCTTCAGGGCCACATACAGCCTAATCTGATCTGCAGTGGGTCATAATAACAATCTATAAATAATGACAACTCTAAATTTTTCTCTTTGTGTGCAAAACAAGAAAATAATAATGAATAAATTGCGAAAATATTTATCTTTACAAACTATCCTTTTACAAAAAAGATGTGAGTGATCCAAAAAAACTGAAATTTCTTAAGAAAAGTAAATGCAATTTTAACAATATTATGCCTTAATTTATTTATACATGTGCATTATAGGTCAGATCTACAAAAGCGCAAAACATTTGGTAACAGGCAGAACATTGTTAAAATTTTGAGTTGAGTTTGGAACTAAAATAAGAACTAGTTCAACAATATTTCTCATCTTATTATTAACACAGCTGACAGATCACAGTGTATCTACAAATGCACCAAACATTTAATAACAGGTACAGTGTTGTTAAAATTGCACTTTATGTCAGGATGTTCATATTTGTTGAGGTTATTCACATTTTATCTTTAAAGGATAGTTTGTAAATGTAAATACTTTAATGTTGTAAAAAAATTTTTGCACATTAAACCAAGAGGAAAATTTGTAGTTGTCATTATTTATAGGTTATTATTTTACTTGACATCACAATCAGGCTGTCCCCCCCTCAACAGAAGCCAGTTTGACAACCCTGATATATAGTATAATACATAATAAGTGATGCTCAAATGTACATGTTTCTGTTGATAAAACATTCCAAACACTCCACCGCTGTCATCCCAGTCAAAGATTTATACGATTTTCCTGACCTGGGGAGCCTTTTACACTTATTGTACATTTTTAGTAGGAGTCCTCTCTGCTGCTTTTGTATTAGTTACAGATTCTCTATGCAGTACCCATGACCCCACTGGTCTGAAAGGCTGCTTTGCTGATTTCCTAATGGGTAAACACATCAAGTGAACCTCTGACTTTTTCTCCAAAGAAAATTGGTACAACCTCAGGCTATTTAGAAAAGAAATATTAAGCCTGTGTTGTATTGTGTTTTCCACCCCACGTTACTGTTAACAAGGCACTCAGTTTGATGTCTGGACAGGGAGGCACCAGAAAAGGACAAGGTACAGCTAATGAAGATAAACACCATCAGCCGTGTACATAGAGTGACTCTGAAGTGGAGCCAAAAACTAGAGATGCCCAGAAACACACTTTAACAACCCAGCAGATGTACATATTTACTAATTCTGAACAATAAGCACAAGCAGACACAGACAACATGTGCATTTTTTCTCAAATACTCAAGCTGACATGATGGAATCCCTTCTAATGGAATCGTATGCACTGCATTAGAGTAAGTATTCTGTAGGTTTTCCAATAAAACCTTCCACTTGGAGCTTATGGCTGACTCGTGTTAAAAGAGTGTGTCCTCCACAAAGTTCGTCTTCTTCGATTTATTAAACAGAAATACAAAAAAAACAAAAGCACATACATACAGAGTTCCACTATCTTACGTTATACTGTCCAAAACACGGCAAAAATACAAACAAAACGTCCGCAACCACAAGAACACGTTCCGAACACGGTCAGAAAAACCGTCAGCTCTCCTCGGCCCTAATGCCGTATACCTTCTAGCCCTGTCGCGCACCCCAAGCTCCGCCCATTGGCACACACAACAACCAAAAACACCTTTTTAAAATAAAATAAAATTATAAAATCACTATTCAGTAATTAATAACAGAACTGAAATAAGCAAATGGCACCTACATATTCCACAAATATTATCTGACTGCCACAACAGAGCCTCATGGATATTGGAAGTGTTAACATTTTGACTATATAAATATATAAATATATATATATATATATATATATATATATATATCAGCTATTATGATAAATTTAAAAATATCCATGTAGTGTGCCATGGAAGATTAGCCAATTTCGCCTGACTGGTACTCTAAGCGAGCGACGTGATATAGATACGTACGACTGGACATGCATATGATCCACTTCACTACAACAGTCTCCCGTTTCCCTTTGCAAAGTGAAAGTGAAAGTGAACCAGCCCCAGTTCTGTTGATAAAGCCCCCCTCACTAGTGATAAACGGATGGGGAGGATATGCCTCTATTATACTGTGATACAACGGACCTCAATCCATAAGGCAGGGGATCTGTCCAAGGGGTTGCTGACGCACCCCTCTCAGCTTTCTCATTCCAAATGCACCGTGACAATGTCACCCCCGCACCCCTGATGTGCTGGCCCCCCCAGCAGAGTGTCCAGTGCCAAGGAGTTCCCCATTCTGGCAAACAAAGCTTTTTATTGTGATCACTTTGCTTTGTGTGCATATGTGTGTGTTTGTTTTTTTGTTTGTTTGTTAGCAAGATAAGTCAAAAAGTTATGGATTCTCAGGAAATGTTGATACTTGCACAAGGAAAAAATGATTAAATTTTGGTGGTGATCGGGGGTGGGGGGTGGGGGGGGGGATCTGTATTGGTGGAGGTCTGCGCTCTCTGAGTGCTTTTCTTGTTCAATTCTGTTCCCTTTCTCCACAACCTATCTATGTGAGGTGGGCTTATTCTTGCATAATTTCAAGAAAGACACACATGATAGATCTTTAATTCCTGCAAGAATATCAGCTTTGTGTTCAACTAAACAGGCCCAGGTTTCATTCTGAGTAAACTAAGACTAGTTTTGAATTATATTTCAATATCTAATTTTTGTGACATTTTTGTGTGGTGGTGTGCCCTGTGATTTTTACCTCCGCCAGGAGTTATTGTGATCACTGTGCTTTGTGTATTTGCATGTTTGCGTGTTTATTTGTTAGCAAGATAACTGAAAAAGCTATGGATGGATTTTCATGAAATTTTCAGGGAATGTTGATACTGGTACAAGGAACAAATGATTAAATTTTGGTGGTGATGGGGGGGCAGATCTGTCTTGGTGGAGGTCTGCGCTCTCTGAGTGCTTTTCTTGTTCTATAGTAAAATATGTGCCATGACTCAAAAAGGTTAGGAAACACTGCCTGACGGGAGGCTTGAAGGCATGGCAAGGGGGACATGGGATCATTCCTGGGTGTTTTTTTTTTTTTTCCAGGTTAGAACATGTAGCAGGTGGAACTAATGTTTTAGCGTTGGAGCACCCTGGACTCATTTTAGGGACGTACAACAAAGAAATCTACTGCCATAGTGATCTGTCACTAGACTAGACGAAGAGTTTAGGTTTGGAGAATGGACAAGGATTGGACTGGAAAAGAGAAATATTTCTGTTTTTGAACACTTTGCACTTTAATGTTCTGAGATGTGCAGTGTAAACAGGCTCATTGCAGCCACTGATATTGTTAAAATGTTTATCTTTGTTACCAAAATTTGTTTGCTGTTCTGAAAAAAAGGAACTTTATTGTCATAGTTGTAAGACAATTGCGTATTTCCTATTTTTATTTGGAAAATTGTTGTCTCAGGGAGCAACAAAAACTTATTCAAGGAAAATCAAAAACTATTTTTACAATGTTGATGTTTTGTGGGTAAATAATTTATCAGACTGGTAGTAGTTTGTTTACCTGCTGGACTAGTTTCAACTCCTTCCTGTAGCCTTTGTCAGAAGTGTCACATGATGTTGCTGTGATTTGTCTTATAGGCTGCTCAGGAGGGCTGGCCAGACAGCAGGGAGGGTTTACACCCCCTGCTGTCTGACCTCTTCCCCATGACCTTATCCCAGGTATGTGATAGGGTGTAGAACAGGGGTGTCCAATCCTGGTCCTTGGGGGCCGGTATCCTGCATGTTTTAGATGTATCCCTCTTCCAGCACACCTGATGGTCGTTATCAGGCTTCTGCAGAGCTTGATGTGGGCTTATCATTTTAATCAGGTGTGTTGGAAGAGGGATACATCTAAAACATGCAGGATACTGGCCCCCGAGGACCAGGGTTGGACACCCCTGGTGTAGATGGTAATAGATAGATAGATAGATAGATAGATAGATAGATAGATAGATAGATAGATAGATAGATAGATAGATAGATAGATAGATAGATAGATAGATAGATAGATAGATAGATAGATAGAGTCTACTCTCGTTAAACCGCCCGCTGTTATACCGCCATTTTCGCTCACCGCCGACCAAAACCATTGCACAAAAATCCCCAATGCATTATTCCATTAGCTACCGCCATTTCCGCCTATCGCCATCCACCAGCCCAGTTCCATGCACAAACAACACTTATACCATTGATTTCCCGACCGTTATACTGCCAGTGTGATTGCCATCAAGTACACATAAATTTTAACAATGCACTGAAACAAACGCGCCAGACGCTGATCGCGACAAGCTAAGAGTAGGTCTACGGAACGGCCACCGTTCATTTATCGCAGAACACTCAGTAGGTCAGGATGTCGGGAAGAGGACGTGGGATTAAGCCAAAGCCTCAAGATGATGGGGTGTCATTTCCCGACATGGTATAATAATGCTTAAAATGTTTCCCCACTTTAAATGATCCCTTACAACATAACAGAATCAAGATTTATTTAGAAACGCAATTAGAACGGGTTAACGGAGGCAGCATAGACAGCATATAGTAAAGACATGTACATTATGGACGCAACCCGTTGTAATGCCATTTTCACTATACCGGCAATTTGGCCGTGAACGGAAGTTGGCCGTATAACGAGAGTAGACTGTAGATAGATAGATAGATAGATAGATAGATAGATAGATGTACTTTATTTATCCCAAACTGGGAAATTGTATGCACTGTCAACCCTGTTCATTGTCCTTGGTGTGTTTCCATATCTCGATGGCCTCTTTAGTCCAGGTCAGACAGCAGGGGGTGTAAACCGTCCCTCCTGTCTGACCAATCCTCCTGAGTAGCCTATAAGACATGTCACAGCAACATCATGTGACGGTTCTGACGATGGCTACAGGAAGTAGCTGAAACTACTCCAGCAGGTAAATAAACAACTAAATGAATTACCCAGAATAGTTCTATTTGGAGGACAGTATGAATGAACCTTTACCAAAATACTGTTTTTTATTTCAATAAAAGTTATAATTGCACCACTGTTACAATGTTGTTGGGGTTGAGGGGGGCCTGGAGATTTTTTGTCATCCAAAGGGGGGCCCGACAGAAAAAGATAGAGAAGCATTCACTGTCACAGACTGTGGTGAAGACTCCACTGATGACTGCTTACAGATATGCTATTTAAATTTAGAAATACAGATGTACTATTTCCACATTTATCTTTTTAATGTGGCTTTTCAGACTTATCTACCATCAGCACTCACTGGTTTGAATATGTAGACGCAGCACGTCACCTGTGTACAATGTCATTTAAATGCTCGTATGAAAGTTGGGCTGGAAGCGTGTGCATATGTGTCTTGTTTTTGGGGAGAGTGCATTTGTGGTAAATACACTATGTGCATGTCGTAGACAACTGGAAATCTGAGAGCCATGAATTAGCCGGTAATGAGGTCTTGTTCCATAAATGTGGGAGGAACAATCAGCTGAAAGAATCAAAAGGTCATGCTGTGAAAGCTGCTTCGAACTTGTTAAAAGGTCAGGCTTGACAGTGGGCTTTCTTCAGCCTAAAATCGTTACGGGTTAAGACAAATCTGCATATTTTTACAGGTGGGAGTGTGTGTGTTATTTACTGTATTCTGTTTCCTTGATGTTAGATATATTCAGAAAAATTGTCATAAATTTGACGCGTAGTCATTGTCACCATTTGTATTCATTAATCCTGCGTCATGTCCCTGGGAAGATGCAATATGCAGCCCCGTGTTTGTAAGTCTTGACAGCAAAGGGCAACCTTATTTCTCATATATTCACGTTTAGATCGACACATGGACAGTGATGAGAGCTGCTGTCCTTTTTTGCTGCTTTGATAATTTACAACGTGCCTCATGATTTCCTTGATGTCCCTTTGAGGTGCCCTTGAGGCTTTCACTGTCACAATAGACGGAGGAAATCACAGTTTCATTGTGAGATACAGATGAAGGCTGAGGACGTGGTTTGAGTGTGTTCTCCTCAAACCTGTTTCCAGGCCCTTGATGAAAGGACATCTGAGACATGATTACACCTTGATGTGTGGAAATGCCGATGTGATATTGACACTAATTGTGACATGAATCTGAAGCAAACTTTTGAAATGTGGTGAAACAGCGAAATAGTTTTTACTTGCACTTTTTTCTATGTCTGGCTTGCAATTGCACAATTAGCTTATTTATCTTTTTATTTAATTATTTATTCTTCTTGCTTCCTTTTTTTTTCTCTTCTTTCTCTTCTTCTTCTCATACTATCTTTTATATCTTATCCTTGCTCTAGGAAAGTTAGTGTATTTTTAGAATGTATTGTATGTATTGAATGTATTTTATGTATTTGGATGAAGCCGTTCAATCTGAGCAGACTTTTCTATATCTGTCATGTTTAATGGTTTTCTTCCAGTATATTATGACTTTGTAATCTAAGTGATGTTTGTTGTGTTAGTCGTTTGTCCAGGACAACAGATGGAAATTAGCTTCTCTGCTAACTCTGGTGCATGCATCTTGTTCTTTGTAAATAATGCCAATACACACTTTCCTGTAACTAAACAAACAAACAAATAAATAAGAAATGCAAGAAAATTCGGAATCTATGCATCTCTATAATTTGGTTTGGAGCAAATAAGTAAGACTGCATAGTTTCATCAAAGGGTGGAAACATTACAGATAGACAGGTAAGTCTTTATTGTCATTGCACAATCATATACAGTATAAAATGCAACGAAATTATGGCTCAATACTTTTCGGTACAGAGGAAGATAAAAAATATTATAAATGTATACATAAATATACAGTACACAGTACTGTATAGTAGTGATGTGCGGATCAGCTGACCCGGGTCGGGTTGGTGCGGGTCCAAAAAATGTCCCTTTATTTGGGGGGCAGGTCAAATAATTCCACAAAATGACCCGCGCATCACTAGGGGAGTAAGAAAATATCAGTTCTGCAATATATCATGATATTTCATTTCACAATACTGTATCAATATTAAAAAGTACTGTATTAATATTTTTAGGTATTTATTCAAATGTAGATATTGTGGAGGTTCATTTTTGTTTTTTGTTTATATTTTATTTATTATTATTTAGCACTCTTGTTAAATAATGTTAGTTTCTTTGTTGGGATTGCACAAACATAATGTTATGATGTTAGTTCTGAACTAATAGAATATGAACATTTGAACAGGATCTTAATCTGTAATGTCTGTAAAACATAATTTAAGTTTTATCACAGGAAAATTTTGTGATATAGCATTAGATCCTGTTCTGATCAAATAAAAATGTGTTTAGGATTTGCGCATATTTCTGGTGTAGTTAAATTCTTGAAGGAAATAATCATTTTAAAAAAAAGTAACAAACAAAAAATTGCCCTTTTAACAGTATCATGATAGATCGTATCGTAATCCTAGTATTGTGATTTGTATCGTATCATCAGATTCTTGCCAATACACACCCCTACACATCACTAGCGCAAGGGAAAGACTGAAGGAAGAAGACGACTCAGAGTAGGATTATTAAACTGACTGTGATCCAGAAAATGTTCGGTGAACCCTGTAAGCACCACCAATAATGAATAATAATTTGGACAGCCAGTGTGTTTGGATTATTCTGTTCATTTATTTCATGAAGACAATGCGCTCTTTTCTCTAACATGCTGTGCGTCTTGGCTGCCGCGGTCTGAACCTTTTCCCACTTTATGTTGTTCACTTAAATTTAAAAGAAAATTCAAGGTGTTAGCCTATGTTTTGTTTTGGTTAAATGTCTGAGAAGGACTGTTGACGCTTGTGTCTTGCATGTTTTTTATTCTGCTCTTTACTGTACATTGTTAAAGGTGGAGTATGAGATCTTAGAAAAATGGTTCGAGAAAGCTACATTTTGAAAATACTCAATTCCAAAGTCCAAACCCCTTTCTTCAGACATCCCTTGAAGCCACGCCTCCAGAGTACTGGCATGTGCAATGCTTGTTCTCAAGGGTTCACAAGTGCTGCACAGCAACAGTTCGCCCCGGCTCTGGTGGCCCCGGCTCCCTCGGCTCCGGCTCCCTCAGCTCTGGTGGCCCCGATCCATGCATACCTCATTCAGTCTCCTCCAACACCTCCGCTCTTCCAAAAGAGCCCCAGTTCATACCTATCTGACTAATGTTACATTTCCTAGGGATTTATGTTAGTGACACAACAGTTCTAATGTAAAACATCCTAATGTGGTGGTTAATAGTTCATTCTTTATAACATGAGACTGCAGGATGGAGATGGATTTCTTCTTACAACAGTGGTTTATTTTTCATGTACTGTAGCTGCTACCACAACACTTCCTGAAACATCCTCTCACATGACTGAACCAGCCAATCAGGAACTAACAGCACCTAGATTGGTAAATATGGGTAATTTAGGAAAGGCACATTCAGCAGGTTATTTTAGATGCTTATATACAACAAATGAAAATAATTAAATGTGTATATGTAAATAATTATTCTACAACATAAATGTAAATAGTTATTTATGTAAACACTGTCAATATTTTTTTTAACAAATACCTGAATTAACTTATTCCCTGTAATTTATTCCATTGTTAAACCTTACAGTCCTTCAACATAAACAGTTTTAACTTCTGAGTCTTACACTAATATAACTAATATTGCCAAGCTCTGACTCTGGCTTCGTTCCCTGTACAAGTGCTCCAAACCTCTGAGAACACAAGATTCATGCAAGAAGAGGGGTACGCACAGACGGGGAGGGGGGAGGGACAAATGGCCGTTGAATTTGATAGACATATCACCATTCAGTCATTTTGATTGGGTGCTTAAAATGATTGGATGGTGTTTTTTCAGTCCTGTCCGTTCCACAGGTGACAATTTTTTTTGTGTGTGTTAGAGCATTTAATGAATTGGTTGTAATCAGGGTGTGAAGGGGATTTTAAGCAATATAGTAAAAAATGCTCCTGGAAAACTAGGGATGGGAATTGTTAGGAATGTAACGATTCCGATTCCATTATCAATATTGCTTATGGATCCGATTCCTTATCGATTCTCTTATCAATTCTCATTGGGTGAGGGAATAAAAGAGTACAAACGGGTGTGTTTGCATTAACTGTCCTTTATATTTCCATCTCTGCACAGAAAATAGAACATATACAGTATATACAAATAATAACAGATGACACCAAGCCAGTTCGGGGGGGGGGGGTACAGTGAAAGTAAAACTAAAGATACTTTACTAATTCCTCTATTGCCGCATTTCTACTACATGGGACTGGTTCGACTCGGCTCGGCTTGTCTCCCGTTGTGCACCTCAGTTCCTTTCCCTTCTTAACTTCGGAAACTTGTATTTGAGGAGTTACGACGTTTGTTACCCACACCAGAACCGGAACCAGCCCGGCGTTCACTCTGCCGCTACATTCACAAGCGCTGCTAAGTAGAGTATCAAATACGTGACATTCCTGTAAATGATTCACATGCTGTGGACAAATGTTTGAGCAGATTGGAGGGATTCCACCCTTTTGAAGACATGGAAGCTTTGCAAGTGTTGCAAGTAAGTGGACCTGGTGTCATCTTTTTAGACAGTTTTTGCCTCAACGCCATGTTGGCTACGTTGTGACCAAAACAATGCAGCGTACGTGTGACGACATTGCGCATGCACAACGAAGGCGGGATTGATAAGCAGAATCGTTAAGCGGGCAGGCAAGCGATTCCAAGGAATTGAGCTACTGGGAACCAGTTCTCAAAAAGAACTGGTTCTCGATTCCCATCCCTAAGGAAAACATCTCGGACCCCACCTTTAAAGCTGTACCTACCGATGTGGCATTTCTCACAGCACTTGGTAAAAGTTTGAACATGAACAACCCGCCTCCCTCCAAAGTCCCGCCCGCTCATCTCAAGTTGTCAGAAATGGACGCATAGTCAGAGCACCGTTCGGCACTATTTGACGCAGGGGGTACCCCTTCAACGTCGGATTTCGACGCGGAGGGCAGCCTGATAGAACTGCATGTAAATCCCTCAGTGTCGTTGCGCTCTGATACTCCCCTTCTCTTACCTGATGCGCGTGATGGAAGCGAAGGTGGAGGTGGAGGTCCGATCCGCTTTGGTGTGTCCGTGGACCCCTCCCTCAGTAATCAGATACATCATCCACCTGCCGCGGGCCCTGTTCCATCAGCAGACCCTGAATTTAAGGGTCTGGTCTGTGCAGCGCTGGGTCAGTGTCTTCAGCTGATGAGGTGCCCAGCACATGCACTGTGAACACGCGGCCTCCGCGAATTTTCCGTGGACATTTGAGGTTTCATAGTCCATACATTTATCATCCTACATAATCCTACACTGTGTGACACCAAGTACATGTACCTGAATCGGTACTGCGGTCATAAAAGCTGAGCTTTATGCAGACCTGTTCAGTCCAGTACCACTGACTTCCGGACTTTTATCTCCATCCTTCATTCATCAGACTCCTGTTTGTGCCCCTTAGTTGTTGTTTCTGTTTATAAATCCGTTTTTCCCTTCCACATGTGCATGTCAGTTCTATCCAAACACATCCTAAACATTAGACTGTGGTCAGTGTCAGGAGGAGCAGCACGAGTGAAGCGTCAGATTCAGAGGGACACATATGGGATGCAGAGACGGCGATAATGGATCGGATGCAGGACGGCCGTAATGGATGATTGACAGAAGGCTCAGCCAAGTTCGGCCAATTATTTCATTCGGACCGACTAAAATGATTGGTCAGACTTTTATCAGAACTACATGAGAATTAAACATTTTTGAGTTTCAAAACCTGGTGGATTTCTTTTATATTTTAGTTTGACACATGCTTATTAGGAGCATTTTAAGATGACAAAAGAAAAGTGTAAAAATGCCACATCATACGGTATAGCTTTAATATTACAGTGAACTTTAGAACATATTGCTCATTGTTGAGCGGTTGTGTCTGTGTTGTTCCTCCGTTGTCAGTGTGATGACATCATCATATGACAAGTCTACTCAACTTCAACTTTCTTGACAATAAGTCAATCAGAAAAAATCTGAAGTCACTAATGCCCCAATACACAGGGCAATTAAAGTGTGCAAAGATGTAAAAATATATTAAAATATGTTAAAAAGGTACTACAAAGATAACCTGATATGTAATGAATAGAGTAAAGGTACAACATTCTGTTCAAGTGGTGACCTCCAGAGCAGAAAAGGAAAGCTGATGTTGAAGAATCGAAATTGACAGTAACTTGAATGTCCACTGGGGGCTGACGACAGCCCACTGTTAAAATGGATATTTTTATAGCAGAAACAAACATGTTGGTTTCTGTCCCTGCAGTTCATGTGCAGAGGGTGAGTTTTTATGTAGCTCATCTGTTTAGATTATCCAAAGCCAAAATGTTCTGCATAATTCAGGAAGTGGCTGCTGTGATTGACAGGTGAGTGGTGTCAGATATTACTGTGCCGTCTGTGCTTTAATTGACAGCTAGCACTAGTTTGGCTGCCCAGCTCTTGTTTGTTGAATTAAACTTATTTTTCTCCCTGATAGGCAGCTCTGCTATAGTTGTGTTTAAGGAATTACACTAACAAGACAAACAGAAGTTTACTGGTGTTGAGTTACTATTACTGAATTATTTTAATTAGCAAAGCAATTTTGGGGAGACTTTTTTCTTATTTATGTTCACTGTTAACCTGGAATCATGGACGTTACAGTCTCCACTCAATGAACACTTTGAAATAGTTTGTTCCAAATTTAAGGACTGAATTAGGAAATAAATCTTGTAGGCGTTCATTTCCTGATGCCTGGAACGAGCTTCAGTCTGAGCTCCATCTACAATCACTGATTCCTTTGACTGATTTTAAAGACTATTATTATTAGCGTTAAATCTCTGGAAGCCGTTGGTCAGTAAATGTTTTGACTGATTGTATGTTTTCTGTTTGTTTGTTTGTTTTGTGTTTGCAAATGCTTTTATTATTGTAAACTGTAATTATGTGATTGTATTGCTGCTGTCTTTGGCCTGGTCTCCCTTGAAAAAGAGATCTCCAATCTCAATGGGACCAAACTGGTTAAATAAAGATGAAATAAAAAAAAATGTAATGCATATAACCAGTATAACGTTGCTGCAATAGCTGACATTAGCAGTTATTTATATTGAATCATATAGTCTGTTAGCTAACCTGCTAATTGGTTCAGGTAGACTAGTGTGTACATTCCATGTTTCTGACATTACTGTTATCAATCAACTGTATGTGTTAGCATTTATTAAGTAGCTGAAATTACTTGTTGTTTATTATTACACTTTCAGTCACTGTGGTCAGTGTTGTCAGTAAATTCCAGATTAAACCCATGTTCTTCTCCAATGAGACCTTTGTGAGTGTAGGGCAGGCATGTCCAAAGTCCGGCCCGGGGGCCAATCACAGCTCGCGGTCAGATTTTATACGGCCCACAGCTTCGGTTTTATAATGTGTTATTTATGGCCCACTTGGACTGTTGAACTGAGCACATGAATCATAAAAGGTTCCAAATGCAGTTTCTCCTTTCACCTCATGGTGGCAGCACCACTCTAACTCTATCTGGCTCTGTGACCTTGCCGTGAACCCTTTACGCTAATTTCTAACCATGGCGCCTGTAAATAAAAAAACGAAAGTTGACAGTGAGGGCCGCTGCTTCCAGGAGAGATAGGAATTACAATTTTTTTTCACTGAAAATCGAGGTGATTGTATTTGCCTAATTTGTCAACAGACTGTTGCCTTGTTTAAGGAATTCAACGTAAAGAGACACTAGCAGATAAAACATGCTAACACATACGACGAGCTAGCAGGGAGTGAGCGTTCCAAAAAAGTGAAGCAAATTCAAGCTGCTTTAAACTCACAACAGTGACTCTTCATGTGAACCTGAGTTCGATGAATTCACCACCAGGGCAGGCTGCCAAGTTGCCAGGTTAGTTGCCTATAACTGCTGGTGTTATGTACTTGTAAATGTGACACAAAATATTACTTTCTGAATGATTTTGTGAAAGACAAGAGTAAGAGTGACATGTTTTCATCTTAAACGTTAACAGACTTTACATTACTGAGTAATATATGAGTAATGATTACTCATATGTCATGTTTAAAATGAATGTGGGGTTAAGATTTTTATCAACTTCTTGGACATTTCAGATACTCCACACAGTTTGTTCTATGTTATCCGACTCCAGATGTGAAAGGAAGGCAGAAATGTTTTTTTTTTTAAGTTGTTCACACCTGAGTGGCTTAGATCTGGTTACATTGCCATTTAAAAAAATGATATTTTGACAATGAAAATAAAGTTGTTTTTAAAATTATCGCTTTTATATGTAATTTATACTGTTTAAAAAACGTCCGAAGGGACCACTGGCCCCTGGCAATCTCCACATTATCAGATCTGGCCCTCTTTAAAAAAAGTTTGGACACCCCTGGTGTAGGGGATCGCTGGGCTGAAGATGGTCATTTATCACCATAACACAGTGTCTATCATGAGTGTGTGTGTATATACATACATATTTATTTATTTATTTATTTGCCTATCATAAGTATTCACCCCCTTGGATTTTTTTTTTTTACCCTTTTATTGCCTTTATAAATCAATCATGGTCTGTGAAATTTGGCCTTTTCACAAAATTTTATTGGAAAAACCTCTTTCATGTCAAAGTGAAAACAGATTTCTACAAAATAATGTCAATGAAACAAAAATATATAAATAAAAATAATTGTTTGCATAATTATTCACCCCTTTTAAATGTAATGGTCTAATTCAATACAGGTCCATCCAATTGGTGCCAAAACTCTCACAACTAGTGACATGAGGATCACCTGAGTGGTGTGGGTTTGTCTCAAGTGACTGAGGTATAAAACATCTGTGTCTGGAGGGTCCAGACACTGGTTGGTCAGTATTCCTGGCTACCATTACACCACAAAGACAGGAGAATTTCCACATACCTTTTGGCAAACTCTAGTCAAGATCTACTGTGAATTTTCTTCAACAGTGGCTCTCAGTACACTCCCCTATAAAGCTTTGAGCGGTGACGAACCTGGGCAGCAGTTACTATATACACAGTCTGTCTCTTCTCAGCAGCTGAAGCTTGTACCTCCTTCAGACTAGTCGTAGGGGTCTTGGTGGTTTCTCTCACTAGTCTGCTACTTGCACGGTCGCTCAGTTTATGAGGACGGCCTGATCTAAACAGATTCACACATGTGCCATATTCCTTCCATTTCTTGATGATTGATTTCACTGAACTCCAGAGGATGTTCAATGCCTTGGACATTTTTGTATCCATCCCCTGACTTGTACTTTTCAATAACCCTTTCCCTGAGTTACTTGGAGTATTCTTCTGTCTTCATAGTGTAATGGTAACCAGCAATACTGACCAACCAGTGTCTAGAAACCTCCAGACACAGGTGTTTTATACCTCAATCACTTAAGACACACCCACACCACTCAGGGGATCCTCATTTCACTAATTGTGAAACTACTGGCACTAACTGGATGGACCTCTATTGAATTAGACCATTAATTTTAAAAGGGGGTGAATAATTATTTGTCTTTACATATTTTTGTTTCATTGACATTACTTTGTTGGAATCTGTTTTCATTTTGACATTAAAAAGTTTTTTCTAATAACTTTTTATGTGAAAAAGGCCAAACTTTATTGACCATGATTGATTTATGAAAGCAATAAAAGGGTAAAACATTCAAGGGGGTGAATACTTACGATATGTACTGTATTTTGGTTTCATAATGAGAATGTTCATTTACTTAAATTTTCACAGCATGACACTGTCCAAGGGCAGTGATTAACCACTGTACGATCTCCTGTACCTGTGGTTCTACATACTTATGTCAGCCATAAGTCTTGGTGTGAATAGACCAGTGTTTTTCAACCTTGGGGTCAGGATCCCACATGGGGTCGCCTGGAATTCAAATAGGGTACCCTGAAATTTCTAGTAATTAACCCTTTCATGCACGAATTATGAGAACCTTAATCAAAATTTTTTCCTGAGTATTTTTATTCCTCTTTAGGCATGAAAAAAACAATGCGATTGAAAATTTTCTTCTGAAAAATAAATCAAATAACTAAAATAAAAATAATAAATAAATAATAGATAAAAATACATTAAAATAATAATGAAAAAAAAAATCATATGAACCTATTTTTCATGAAGTTGCAAAAACGTCAACTTAGCTGGACACCACGTTTAATTTTTGACGCACAGAAACATGTATTTCCTGATGAATTGTGTGAAAACTATGGGGAGGGCTTGTGATTCTGGGGGTTTATGCTCAGGGGAGATCTACATAATGTTACCAATTTATGTCAGAAAAGATATGTAGTGTCTTAAAACTTTAATAAAGATATGTGTTAAAAAAAAACAAAAACAAAAAAACACCATAATCCATGAATATACAAGAGAACAGCTGTAGAATAGCTGTCCACTGTAGTGACCAGTATACATGAAAGGGTTAATAATAATAAAAAAAAAACAAAAAACTTACTAATAAAAAATATATGGTGAGTTGAGAGAGACAATCCCAATACATAAAAGACATGACAAACTGAAGCTGAAACTGAAGCACTGTGGTACTGTTTATCTTTCAAATGTTCATTATAAGATTGCTTGCAGCTCTTTCATAATTCATAGTTGGAGTTATTGTTTGTTCAGTATTAATTGTCAGCCTTGTAAATACAAGCTGGACTGACTGTACATATCCTGACCAAGGAAAATAAAATTCTCACTCAACCTGGCTTTTCTGCCTCCGTTCATAATAATATACATTATATAGCCTAAACATTGTCTTAAATTAATGTTTATTTACAACATAGTATAGTATAGCAAACTATTACACAATCAAAAACAAATTAATTTTAGCAAAAAAAAAGGCTCTGTTTTGAATGTTTGGGGTTGCCAGATATTTGTGATGTCAAAAGGGGTCACGTGCCAAAAACGGTTGGGAATAGACCCCACTGAATCACAATGATCTGTACAATTCATCTTAAGCACTGTACAGTGAACTGATGGTCATGGTGTTTGCGAGACAGCAAACAAAAAGTCAAATGAATCAACACTGTGGTTATTTCATTTGGGAAAATAAGGTTTGACCATATAGAGTAAAAGTGGTCCAGCCAGTATTGGATTGGAATGTGTTTTTTACAGCGAGGACAGTTAACGTGAATGATTTTCCCCCACAGCTGTGTTATCGATGCTGTCAATACTTCACCACTTATAAGAAAAAAAACTTGATAACTGATGACATATTGTATGTGTCCTTCATATTCTGGTCAGATTATTCTTATTAGCAGTCAGTGAAAGGAGAGCCGCTGGTGGGGGTCTGCTATAATACTCCCTATTCAAATCCTTATCAGCCACTCAAACAGGTAGGCAGAGGGTGTGCGTGCCAAGAAATCATAAGTTCCCCAAGCTGTTGAGATCTTTCATGGGGTTTCCAAACCCTGAATCTTCCTCCCATGATAGATTCAGTGTATTAATAATAGACCAGGCCACTATTATTCTGGGATATCCAATTTAAAGTGATGAAAAAGTAATACACTGAAGCTCAAGTAGAATGAGAAATAGGAGAAAAGAGATATAAAGGGGTTTCTTAGACTGGGGAGATGTGCAGAATATCATATTAGTCCAGTGTAAATTACTCTTTTCCAATTTGCTAAGTAGTCAAAGTACCAAAGGCCTTGCACAGGCTCCTGGGAAAAAATGCATGAAATTGTATAGATTCAGGGCTAATAGACAGTGTATGCACAAAATGTCTGTAACAGTCTGTACTAGATGTATGAACAGGAAGATGGTTCAGTCCAATAAATTGAAGTCACTGTGACATTTTTCACTAATACATAATCCTGAAGCTTGTTTTGAAACTCTTATATCCAAATGGTGTATGTAGGGATTATTTTTTGGAGAGGGATTATTGTATTATAAGATTTTTTAGGACTTCTCTGTTAGGAATCAAGTGTCAAAAAGCAGTCATGAGTGTTTATCTATCAGTGGTGTTCATTTAGTTTTTTTCTGAAATGTCTAATATGTAAGATTTAGGAGGATATAATTGAAGACAATGAATCTAATATTTATAAGTATGTTTTTGTATGAAGAAAACAGTGTTGAGATGCATTACTGTCACCTACTATGAATGAGTGTGGACCAGAGTTAAGTCACTAAAAAGCTCACAACAAACAAAAGAAACACTGAAAGAAAGCTGTAATGGAAAACTTTTGTGTTTTTGCTGGCACCATAGGGGAGGCTGGGGTATTCTGTTGGTTTGTAATCTACAACTTAGCCTCAAAGGGCCAGATCTACTAAAGGTTTGCATCTACAGTCTACTCTCGTTAAACTGCCCGCCGTTATACCGCCATTTTCACTCACCACCGACCAAAACCATTGCACAAAAATCCCCAATGCGTTATTCCATTAGCTACCGCCATTTCTGCCTATCGCCATCCGCCAGCCCAGTTCCATGCACAAACAACACTTATACCATTGATTTCCCGACCGTTATACCGCCAGCGTGATTGCCATCTAGTACACATAAATTTTAACAATGCACTGAAACAAACGCGCCAGACGCTGATCGCGACAAGCTACAAGTAGGTCTACGGAACGGCCACCGTTCATTTATCGCAGAACACTCAGTAGGTCAGGATGTCGGGAAGAGGACGTGGGATTAAGCCAAAGCCTCAAGATAATGAGGTGTTATTTCCCGACACGGTATAATAATGCTTAAAATGTTTCCCCACTTTAAATGATCCCTTACAACATAACAGAATCAAGATTTATTTAGAAACGCAATTAGAACGGGTTAACGGAGGCAGCATAGACATCATATAGTAAAGACATGCACATTATGGACGCAACCCGTTGTAACGCCATTTTCGCTATACCGCCAATTTGGCCGTGAACGGAAGTTGGCGGTATAATGAGAGTAGACTGTATAAAAATGTGTGCAAACTCATTGCACACACAAAAAAAATGTACAAACTGATTTACAAACAGTGGGTTGCATCTTTCAAAGGTGCAAAATAGCGTGTCTGCATCAGTTAGTACATTTGCTTCAATGAATATGCAATATCAGGTGTTTACATGCAATTGTACATGTGCTGGGAGGAGAAAATGTAAATATATTAATTTAGCACACGCAAAGTGATTTATCAAACCTGAAAGGAATTTTACTGATAGAAACTGGGTCTATATTTAACACGTCTTAAGGGAGGTGCAAACGGTTTGTATGTGTAATTGTGCACACATGGCAGTGGTTATTGTTGCAAACAGGACACATTGAAACGATGAAACAAAATGCGAAGAACACATTTTTCACCCCCGTGTGAAAATTTTTGGAATGACGGAAGAAAAAATAATTGAGACGTATGCCCCACCCTCCACTCACCCGCCCACTTTACAGGGTTCTCGTAAAGCAGGCATGTCCAAAGTCCGGCCCGGGGGCCAATCACGGCCTGCGGTCAGATTTTATACGGCCCACAGCTTCAGTTTTAGAATGTGTCATTTATGGCCCGCTGGACTGTTGAACCGAGCACATGAATCATAAAAGGTTCAAAATGCAGTTTCTCCTATCACCTCATGGTGGCAGCACCACTCTAACTCTATCTGGCTCTGTGACCTTACCGTGAACCCTTTTCACTAATTTCTAACCACGGCGCCTGTAAATAAAAAAATGGAAGTTGACAGTGAGGGCCGCCGCTTCCAGGAGAGATGGGAAGTACAATTTTTTTCACTGAAAATCGAGGCAATTATGTTTGCCTAATTTGTCAACAGACTGTTGCCTTGTTTAAGGAATTCAATGTAAAGAGACACTAGCAGACAAAACATGCTAACGCATATGACAAGCTAGCAGGGAGTTTGCGCTCCGAAAAAGTGAAGCAAATTCAAGCTGCTTTAAACTCACAACAGTGACTCTTCATGTGAACCTGAGTTCAGTGAATTCACCACCAGGGCAGGTTACCAAGTTGCCAGGTTAGTTGCCTCTAACTGCTGGTGTTGTGTACTTGTAGTGACACAAATATTACTTTCTGAATAATTTTGTGAAAGACAAGAGTAAGAGTTATATGTTTTCATCTTAAATGTTAACAGACTTTGCATTACTGAGTAATATATGAGTAACGATTACTCATATAAGTCATGTTTAAAATGAATGTGGGGTTAAGATTTTTATCAACTTCTTGGATGTTTAAGATACTCCACACAGTTTGTTCTATGTTATCTGACTCCAGTGTGAAAGGAAGGCAGAATTGTTGTTTTTTTTTTAAATTTGTTCACACCTGAGTGGCTCAGATTTGGTTACACTGCCATTTAAAAAAATGATATTGTGACAATGAAAATAAACTTGCTGTAGAACAGCGTGTTTATATGTAATTTTACTGTTTAAAAAACGTCCGAAGGGACCACTGGCCCCTGGCAATCTCCACATTATCAGATCTGGCCCTCTTTAAAAAAAGTTTGGACACCCCTGTCGTAAAGGCTACTTGTCCACTTGATCTGACGATTGTGATTAAAAATATGCATCGACATTAGGCCAAAGTGGGACAAAATATGTGCACCTGACAGTCATTCAATCCAACATGCCCCCCCACCTCTAAAATGAATCTGGCACCGCCGTTACATTTCTGTCATGCGTCGACGTTTATGTTGATTTAGTTTTGGGTTTTTGTCTCTTCCTGTTTTATTTTGGTGATGGTGGTTTCCTTCCTGTTCTGTCTGCACTCTGTCAGTCTTGTCTTTGTCTTCCCTGTCCCATCATTGCCTGCACCTGGTGTCTCCTCATAATTGTCCACACCTGTTTGTGATCCCTGCCTCCCTTATATATTCTCCCCGTTCCCTTTGTCTCTTGTCAGTGCGTCGTATCTGTGATTTTGTGAAGACCGTCTCATGTTAAGTATTTTGAATCTTGAATCTTGTTCCTTGTATTATCCTCTCAGGCTTTGTAGTTTTTATAGAGTACGTTGTACTTCTCTTTTAGTTCATTAGAGTTTTTTTAGGTTATTTGTAGAGCACGTTGTGCTTTCTCTTTTTGTTGTCTTTTGTGCTTTTGTTTTTTGTAAAATAAATCTTTTTTTGACCACTGATCCTGGAGTCTCGATGCATTTGGGTCCACACCTAGTGTCGTGTTCTAACAATTTCCTTGCGTCTGGATCATTTCAGCGCACCGTTACCATTAATGCTGGTGTATCCCAGAGCAGTTTTTCCGGCATATTGTCTCCATGACGACAACCACGCAAAATCCTCATTTAAATAGGGCGGTCTACAAGACTTTGCACCTGTTGTCATTTACGCACGCAATCTTAGTAAATCACCCACCAACCGCGGTTTGACCCCACATGCAAAATTTGAGCTTGTGCACACAAATTAGTACACGCAAATTGGGATCTAAGTACATTCAGCCCTAACTGCGTTAAAAAAATGTATAATGTTAATGTTTCTGAACCAAAATTACATTTCATAAGCACTTTTTCTAAAATGTGTATACACTGTAAGCCCAGATAGGTAGAGTTTACTCAAAAAATCTGAGTCAAGTGATTGCACTTAAATGATTTGAGTAATGATCGACTAATCAATCGGTTTAAGTAGGTTCAACTTTAATGCTAAAAATATTGAACTTGGACTATTAAGTAGAAAACACTAAAAGACAAGTTATTTGTACTTTAAATCTGTTGTAAAATCAACCCCACTATCCAACCATTCAACTCAGCATTTTAGGTTACACTGACTAATTTTCTCAGTTGCAGCCAGATTAATTTATCATTAATTAAACAATTTTTTTTAAAGAAAATCAAAATCCTATTTCTGACCAAAATGGTTATGAAATGATTCAACTTAATATATTGTAGTATGAATGGAAGTTAGCTTGATATCAATTGCCAGTACAGGACATGCTTTTAATCCAAGAAAACATTAAGATTTGTACTATACAATAATAGTCCTAGATGAACAGGAAAGCCATTGTTCTTCCTATGGCTCTGACTCATGGTGCAGCTCTACAAAAATACAAAAACAAACACAAAAAGGCCTATAAACACTGCCATACACACATTAAATCCAAATCAACACTAACACCACAACCCCGCTGAACCCCTGCACATAAAAATAACACATTTTCAACAACATGCCCAATACCCACAATGCAATGCGAAGATAAAAAAGGTGTGGTCATGACTAAAATTTAGTGATTTAATTCCATTCAGCTTAAACTTTTTCGTACTTTCAACTATGTCTACAAATAAGTAGAATATACTTAACATTTTATAGTAACATCATAAAACTTAAATAATTTAAGTGCATTGTAATTAAAGCATTTAGTAAATACAAATTCTGGGCTTACAGTGTACCAGTTCTGCTATGTTTTAACTGTTCATGCCACTTTTCAACTATGTGTCTGGGAAATCCTCTCCATGTTGATAACTTCAGGCACTGGCAGTGCTTGGTTTGGGTTTGGAAAAGACACCATGGTTGGGTTTAACCCATAAAGACAAAGACAGCCAAAACCGACCAAAATTATCCACTCATAACTTATCCTAACCACTAATCCTATCAATACATGTAAATAATTCAAGTAAAATACAGTTTATCATCTTTTCATGGTCATCAGATATGACCCATTTGGACATTCAGAGGGTCTGTAGTTGCTGTGGAAACGCCATCACCAGTAAAACCAATGCAGTTTTATAAATGACTGTGGATGGAGACACTTGGTTTATGTTCAGTTAATGATATCTTTGCTGAAGAAGTCACTTTTTCCTGCAGTTTTCTCTGTTTTTGATATTATAATCCTCAACTTTAATGAACATATACATGATCAGTGAATTAAATATAGGAAAATGCATGACTGTTACTGAAAAAAAAAAGCAAAATAGAGAGGATAACATTATAATAAAAGGTGATAAATCCCTTAAGAAAGGTTAAATAGAGAGACAAATTTATAAGTAACACTGGGTCTTTAAGGGTTAATTGAGGGAAAACATCTGGAAAGCTGTGATGTTAAAAGTCACAATCTATTCAGTACTATTTAAAGCACATCCCATGCATTTCCCATTCCTACTTTTTCTAAACTTAGGGTTGGGGCCCGAAATGGGTTGCAGAGCTATTTTTATTCAGTCATCAATTATCAATAAATGCATGACAATAATAGGATATGATATGTAAATTAGAATGAAGGGTTTATAATACGTAACCAAGACAAAAAAGGTCAATGACACAAAAAGATGCAACAACACAAAAGCTATATAACATTGCATAAAAGATGTAAGAAAATGAAAACAACACAACATAGAGAGATTTTCAGACACTGTTTTGACAGTGTAATACTAGTGTCAGTCACATTTGTGTACAGCAGCATATAAGTACTTTGTTTCACATGTCAAGTAGTTGACAGTTAATATTACTTGTCAGTGTCAGAAGTGATATTCTGACATCCCAGTAAAGTACATTTAACCCATAAAGACCCAGAGCTACTTTTGTGTCAGTTCCCAAATGAATTTTTCTCTATATGTAACCTTTCTTTAGTGATTTATCACCATTTATTATAATATTATCCTCTGTATTTAGCATTTTTCACTGTAAATCATGTGTTTTGCTATATTTAATTTCTTATATTTGAATTAGATGTTCATGAAAACTAAAAAAAAATAATAATAATAATCCAAAGGTTATTATATCATAACAGAAGAAAACTGAAGAAAAAATTACTTTTTCTGTAAACTGTATCATCTACTGAACATAAACCCAATGTGTCCATCCACTGTCATTGATCCAACTCCATGGGTTTTACTGGTGAATCAATGTTGTAGAAGATGATGGTGTTGCCACAGTGACTACAGAGCCTCTGAACATCCAAATGAGTCATACCCGATGACAATGAAAAGATGACAAACTATATTTCACACCAATTATTTACATGGATTGATAGGATTAGTGGATCAACAGGTATTAAATATTTTATATCAGAAGATGGTTTTGGTCGATGATGGATGTTTACATCTTAATTCAATATTGTTTTATGTAAGATCCATTTGAAATGTTGAAATGATGGCATTTCTTGGCAGATATTTCCAAATTTGGGTTCCTTGGAGACAACAAAAACAGATTTTTGTACATTTCTCAAGCTGAAAATATTCTGAAATACTATTCAAAAACTAAAGCATATGGAAGTTAGGATGCAAACTCTATTCTTTGGTGGCAAACTCCTGGATTATGTGTGTCTGCCGTCCACTCCAAGAAAAAAGTAAAAAAAAAAAAAAAAAAAGAGGAAGTAGCAAATCATTCAGTGAAAAACGACCTTGAGATAACGCATATCTCTGATTTTCAGAAAAATTCAACTTCTTTTTTTTCCTGCTGACTCGGTTTGTTCAAAGATTTAGAAAGAAGCGGAAAAAGTAGGAAAGCAGAAGAAGGGGGAAAAAAGGTGACAATAAGCGATTTCTTCACTTGAACAGATATAAGACGGTGTCTGAGAAATTAACCAACAAGAGGGTGTCTCCTCACACATGTATTCACCCCTGTCCCACACTGAGTGGAGTAATTGAGCCTATTCATCACAATGACTGGATCAATTTACTCTTTGAGGACACCGGCCCCTTTTATGCAAAATTAAGTGAATCAAATTTACCAAACTCCTCCTCCTCTTTGCTCTCTTCCATCTCCCCTTCTCCCTCTCTGTCTTGTTCTTTCTTTTTCCTTATCTGTCTTTTCTCACTCTACCTTTTCTATATTCTTCTCAAAAAGCCTCCGGGGCCGAGCACCAAGTATGTAAAAAGAAAGGAGTGTTCGCTGCCAGAGAGTGATGAGGAATCCACTCCAAGCTAATGGAAGACAAAGACGACGTCTCCCTAATTTTCAATCCAATTATCTTGTGATTAATGCTTTAAGGTGGGGGTATGGGTTTGGGAGGGGGTGAGGGTGGGAGTGGGGGGGGTGGGTTCTTCAATGTGGTCGTCACTTCACCTGATTAAATAGCCACCGCTTTGCCAAAACAATCAGAGGTGAATTTGATGCTGCTGCAATTGTGTCTCAAGAGAGCAAAGGCGGAGGAGAGAATCAAGCAGATTATAATTACATGGTTATGCAGATTACAGATATTGTCGGAAACGGACGCTCTCAGTGTGTAGGTGCATGTTGAACCAGCCCCATTGCCTCTTTTTTTTTTTTTTTTTTTTTTTCCATTCCCCATGACTTGTCAGATAGCAAGCGAAAGGATGATTATGCAGGAAACGTTTTCATAATAACCTCTGGATCATTATCAACTGTTACCCAAGAAATACACTGTTTGCAAGTTTCGGCTCATGTTGAACACACATGGATGAGCATTTTCAGAGATAATTATATACAAACACAAAATAATGAACCTGTTTTCGCCTGATGATTATGTGCTGTATTAGGAGTCTGTCCCAGTTTATATTTTCTTCAGACCTATCACCGCTGAAAGTGAATTCACACATTTGAAACCAACTGGGTGTGTGTTATAATGGAATCTGCTGATGAGTCCAATACACACCAGATGCTACTATTGCATACATATATTTGTGGAAGTTTCTGCAAAATCTACAACAGGGGTGTCAAACTCATTTTAGTTCAGGGGCCATATTCAGCTCAACATAATCTGAAGTGGGCCGAACCAGTAAAATAATAACATCATAATATAGAAATAATGTCAACTCCAAACTTTTCTCTATGTTTTAGAGTGAAAAACATAAAATTACATTATGAAAATATTTGTATCTACAAATTTTCCTTTAAAAAATGCAAATAACTTGGACCACTATGAACAATTTGAAATTTGTTAAGAAAAATAAGTGCAAATTTAACAATTTTAGGCCTCATCTTCTCATTTATACATGTACATTACAAGTTACAGATCACAGTGGATCTATAAATACACAAAACATTGAATAACAGGCAAAAAATGGGTACGCTTACATTTAATTTTCTATAGACATTTCCGGTTCATGTTTTTTCAAGTTATTCACATTTTTTCTGAAAGCATAGTTTGTAGATGTAAATATTTTCATGTAATGTTATTTTTTTTATATTACAAAAAGAAGAAAAATTTGGAGTTGTCATTATTTATAGGTTATTATGATAGTATTTTACTAATCTGATCCACATGAGATTGAATGTGGAACCTGAACTCAAATGATTAATCTCTTCAGTGTAATTTTTGCATTTCACAGATTTATCCCAGGAGTCAGATTGGACCCTTTGGTGGGCCGGTTTTGGCCCTCAGGCCGTATATTTGACACCTGTGCTCTACAAGAATGTATGCATGTGCATGTCCTCTAACAGTGGCGTAGGCCTTTATTTCTCTCAACGTCAGACAGTGTCAAGGCTTTAACTAAAGGAGACTTGTCTGTACTTTCTATGGCTCTAATGACCCTTTCTGAAGGCCCTCGTTACCCTGCCCCCCGAAGGAGAGGCACGGGGTATTGTTTTTGGTTTGGTTTGTTTCCTTGTTTCTTTGTTTGCTTGTTGACACTCTAGCAGCAAAACTATTGGTTGAATTCATACCAAATTGGGTTTATAGCAGTGGCGGCTGTTCATCTTTCAGACAGGGGAAGCTCAGTGTTGGCTTACATAAAAAAAAAATTTAAAAAAAAAAAGAATTAAGAAAATGCTCAGTGACCTTATCGTACCAAATAGGTGTCTTTCCCCGGGACTGGACCAGTGTCTTCTCAATATCCATCAGAGCTGGGCTGCTCAGATTGCCTTGGCCCATTGTGTTGTGGGTGTAAGACTTCAGCCTTTTTAAACTAGAGAAGCTCCTTTCACTCCGACCTAGCCGACAGTTTGATTGATTTAATTACAATCTACAATCTACAAAACGATATTGAACTCGAACAAGAAATGATTTAATTATGTAACTGAAACAAGAAAATGCGGAAATTATGTTAAATTGAAACAAGGAAATCCAATGAGTGTGTTTTATTTACAGTGCAAGAAATGAACGAGTAATTTCGTAGTGGTTTCTCTCTCGATTTCACAGCAGAATGTGCAACGGTATTAAACTGAACTGTGTCAGTGAAGGAGTAGATCTGAAACTAGCTGTCAATCAAACGGGATTCAGCCTTTCGACTGATCCTCCAATCAGCACATGGGATTCTGGCGTCCAGCCCGGCTGAGCTCCGCCCACAGCTCTATTCACCCCCAGAGACGCCCGGCGTCCGGGGGCGGGACAACATCGTGGCATTTATCCAATTACCGTCCAGTTTTGAGGCAATGAAAAAAACTGTTCCATTCAGTCCCATTGAAGCCCAGAGACGTCCGCAGTCTACGGACAAATGCACTGAGCAGAGATCGAATGAGAAAACAGCGCAACGGGAATGGATGAGAAGTGAACAACATTGCATCCGTTGGTTTGTGATAAAGCTGATTCTGAATGAACTCATCTTTAAGATGAATGTGTTCTAACACATTTGTACTCAATAAAATGTCAACACAACTGTACATAGTTAACCATTTAATTTTTGTAATTTTAGGGGAAGCCGAGCTTCCCTTGCAGTCTATGAGAAATCGCCACTGGTTTATAGATTGCCAGTGATTGAGAAAAGATCTGATTACATTTTGGGAAAAGCAGGTCAAAGTTCAAAGTTTCTATGATTTTTTTTTTCAAAAGTTTTTTCCTCATTTACTTCTGTTGGGTGAATTTTCAAATGTCTGTAGCAGCAAAACTATTGGTTGAATTCATACCAAATTGGGTTTATAGATTGCAAACCAGAATAAATATGGTTACATCTTAGGAAAAGTAGGTCAAAGTTCAATTTTTTTATGAATTTTTAACCCTTCATGCATAGCGGTCACTGCAGTGGACAGATATTCTCCAGCTGTTCTCTTGTATATTCATGGGTTTTGTTATTTTATGTGCATATCAGCTGACACTGTGGACGCTTATGCACCATTTCATACACTGCAATTCATACAAATACTGTAACTTTGCTGTTCTAGATAAACCTGATCTGCATAAACATGTTTGAGTGTAAATCAATTGCTATTTGTTATTAGACTGTAATTAACAGTTTTGTTAAACAAAAGGTTTTTTCTTTTGTATATTATCTCCATGAAGTGAGTAATAACTAGTATTAGAGTATGTCAAAATGTGAGAAAACATGAGATTAGCAGCATTAAAAATGTTCTTATTTCATAGTTTTCATATCACTTTCTGATTTTGCATTTTAAATACATGTTTCTTTGCTTCAGAAATGAAACACATAGTGTCCAACTGAGTGGACATTTTTGTAACTCCATAAAAAATAGGTTAATTAAAAAAAAATTTCAATCACATTATTTTTTTCATGCCTAAAGAGGAATAAAAACACTCAGGAAAAAAAAAAAAAAAAATCTTGACTAAGGTTTTCACAATTCATGCATCAAAGGGTTAAAATCTTTTTTTCTCTCTCATTTACTTACAGTGGGTGGGATTTCAAATTGATATGCTGACATCACCACAAACATAGACATGATAACATCAGCTGGATCGATGCCAAAATGAGCTACAATCTGTGCGAGGGGCGGGGTTTGTTGTGCCTGGAACCACTTGTTTAGTGTGGAATTGATTTTTCTACAAATGCAACATTTCAAAATGCAAATCATTTGGTGTTTCAGTGGATAGAGGCCATTCATTCATTCACTCATTCATTCATTAACAAATCAATCAATATCTATCTATCTATCTATCTATCTATCTATCTATCTATCTATCTATCTATCTATCTATCTATCTATCTATCTATCTATCTATCTATCTATCTATCTATCTATCTATCTATCTATCTATCTATCTATCTATCTATCTATCTATATTACATGCACCAGAGGTTTATTCATATATTTTAAATTTTTATCTGTTCTGTATTATAGTTTTATTTGTTCGTGTCAACCTCAACACCAGCTTGTATGTGACTTTCATTTTTGGAAATCTGGTTTGTGTGGTGTTTCCGTTTGTTTTCTCGTTTTTTTTATGTGTTGTTTTTTCCTATAATCTTCAAGGTGTTTTTCTATGCCATGTTGCCTCAAGCACAAAATGTCATATTGACATTGTGCCATTTTCTATTCTTTGATCCCTTTGATGCAAGTGAAGTTAGGGAAGGTAGGCACAGCTTCTCCGGCTTTTTTGTGTTTTTTTTCATAGTTCTTTACTCTAATCCAAAGGGACAAGATAGATTAAACACCGGAGTTAATCGATATGAAATTATAGCTAAAAAAGATTTGTTTCAGACTGAAGTTGCATTCAGTCCTCTAATGGAATCAGATCACCATCCTCTGGTGTCACTGTGGATGAGGATGGTGATTGCCCCAATTGATACATCTAGTTCTGTTGAGGATTGAGTAGTAATGCTACTATTCCAGTTTGGCTGAGCGGTTGGAGTCCAGGTTGATCTATCATACTGAAGAGAAAGTAAAGATTAATGCTATACCAGAGAATAACATGTTCAGAACAAGCCATAATGTTTAGTTGATGAGTACCTTTGAAATGTGGTCGTTTACTAGTTACCACGTTAACCTTTGAACTAGGGGTGGGAATCGAGAACCAGTTCTTTTTGAGAACCGGTTCCCAGTAGCTTGATTCCTTGGAATCATTTGCCTGCCTGCTTAACGATTCTGCTTATCGATTCCGCCTTCGTTGTGCATGCGCGATGACGTCACACGTACGCTGCATTGTTTTGGTCAGAACGTGGCCAACATGGCGTTGAGGCAGAAACGGTCTAAACAGACCACACCAGGTCCACTGGTACACTGTCAAAGCTTCCATGTCTTCAAAAGGGTGGAATCCCTCCAATATCCTCAAACATTTGTCTACAGCATCTGATTCATTTACAGGAATGTCACATATTTGATACTCTACTTAGCAGAGTCTTGTGAATGTAGCGGCAAAAGGAATGCCGGGACAGTTCCGGTTCCAGTGTGGGCAACAAACATCGTAACTCCTCAAATACAAGTTTCCGAAGGTAAAAAGAGAAAGGAAATGAGATGCACAACAATGGGAGACAAGCCGAGCTGAGTCGAACCGGTTCCACATAGTAGAAATGCAGCAATACAGGAATTAGTAAAGCGTCTTTAGTTTCACTTTCACTGTACGCCCCACCCCCACCCCCAAACCAGCCCAGCATTATCTGTTATTATTATTTGTACATACTGTATATGGTATATTTTCTGTGCAGATGGAAATATAAAAGACAGTTAATGCAAGCACACCCATTTGTACTCTTTTATTCCCTCAGCCAATGAGAATCGATAAGAGAATCGATAAGGAATCGGATCGATAAGCAATATCGATAATAGAATAGGAATCGTTAAATTCTTGACGATTCCCAACCCTACTTTGAACATCTACTACAATGTTTTCATGGAACCCTACTGCGCAGCTAATGTTACAGCAGAAGCAATTTTAAGTATTGTTTGACTTTTAAGTTTTTGTGTTTAACATGAAACACAGCCCAGAATACATCAGTCTAACCCATTAAGACCCAAACATCCACTGGCGACCAAAAGCATTCTGCTGATCTAAAATGTTTAATTGTTGATCCATTAATCCTATCAAAACATGTAAATAATTGGTGTAAAATGCAGTTTGTCGTCTTTTCATGGTCATCAGATATGACCCATTTGGACGTTCAGAGGCTCCGTAGTGAACGTGGAAACACCGTCATCTTCTACAATCCTTCATCTTTGTTATTTTTCTGTTTAGATATATTTATTAAATTTCAAATACAGAATACACACAGGTATTCAAACATAAAAAAAAAAAAATAAAAAAAAATTAACCAAAATCAAACAAAACCCACTTAACCCTCCCAAACCCCTTGCTGTCACCAATCTATATGCATATACAATATGGCACTGTAAATATAAATAAAGTCACATATCAAGGTGTTACAAGTACATCTTGACTTGTTAAGGGCCTTGTACATGTGTCATAGGATTGTCAAAGAAGATTAAAAAAGATTTCCACACTTTATGAAACTTCTGTTCAGATCCATGTAATGTATATTGGATTTTTTCAAGTTTAAGGTTGGAGATCACCTCTCTGACCCAGTGTCCAACAGAGGGTGGGGCAGGTTCCTTCCATCTTGTAAGAATAAGACGACGTGCCAAAAGAGTAGTGAAGGCGACTACCTTGAGTCCTCCTGTGGGTAACTGCGGCCTTCCAGGAACGATACCGAACAGTGCAGTCTTTGTTATTTTTGGAAAATCAGAGATATGTGTTATCTCAAGGTCATTTTTCACTGAATGATTTGCTACTTTTTTCTTTTTTTTTTGTCTTGGAGTGGATAGTGGACACACATAATCTAGAACTTTGCCACCACAGAATGGACTTCCATATGTTTTTAGGTTTTGAATAGAATTCCAGATCATTTTCAGCTTG
>NC_043970.1:12984714-13012592 GCF_902148855.1 Sphaeramia orbicularis
TGTTCCAGTATATCATTTCCATAAAATATTTTGAGGATATAGGACCTTAAAGCGGATCAAATTTTGGGTGTAAATGCTGCACATTCAATCCATTATTTGTGTCTTAGTGGGGTGTTGATCCACCACCTGCCACCAGAACAGCGTCATGTCCTGATATTGATTCAGCAAATGTATGCAAAATCATTCTCCTAAAAGATACTGGAAGAAGAGTGAGGTGAGAAAGTTGTCAAACATGTCGGTCTGAAGTCTCCCGTAGGTGTTAAAGTGGGCTGACCTCTGATGACCACAGCATGTCAGCGACTCTGTGTCCCCTTGTACCTTATGGGTAGGGGTATTTTTTCTGAACATCACCTCAAGGTTATTATCGTCAACGAAAACTAAAGAAATGACAAAAACTAGAATTGAGAAAACATTTTTGTTAACGGCTAAAATTTACTTGGGGGGTCAAATGAGTGGCCGTTTTTGTCACCAAAAAAAAAAGTTGTAAGAAATGCATAGAATTGTGTTGAATTAACCCTTTCATGCATGAATTATAAGAACCTTAGTTGAGTGTTTTTATTCCTCTTTAGGCATGAAAAAAACAATGCGGCTGAAATTTTTTATGAACCTATTTTTCATGGAGATACAAAAATGTCCACTCAGCTGGACTCCAATTTTTGAAGCAAAAAAACATGTATTTAAAACCCGTCATCAGAAAGTGATAAACTGCATGACAACTATGAAATAAAAACATTTTTCATGAAACTAATCTGATGTTTTCTCACATTTTAACACACTCTAATACTAGTTATTACTAACTTCATGCAGACAATATGCAAAAAAAACCCTTTTTGATTAAGAAAACTGTTGATTACAGCCTGATAACAATTAGAAATTGATTTAACACATGTTACAGTAATGGTATGAATTACAATGTATTATGGGATGGTGCATAAGCGTCCACTCTGTCAGCTGATATGGAACTAAAACAACAAAACCCATGAATATATAAGAGAAGAGTTGGAGAAGAACTGTCCACTGGAGTGACCAGTATGCATGAAAGGGTTAATGCTAATACATTTGTGCACAGACTACTGATATTATTTGACAGTGGAAGCTCTATTTTCAGAAATATTGGATTTGGAATAGCACGTGTATGTGAAAACTTTTGCTGGTGGACGGACGTGACATTACCCATGATGATCTGGTCAGTACCAGTACTTTATTAGTAATAAACTTCTATTCTTACTATTGCTAATTCTCCTCTTATTCATAAATGTTAGTATTGTGGATCTAAAACAATAACAGTTTAACAAAAGCAAAAATGTGACAGTGGACGGATGTGACATGGTTGTTTCAGATCCCATCATACTGATGCTCGGCAGCCATGTCACCGTTTCCACAAATGATCCCTGTGCAAAAACTAGTATGATGATAAACTATACAATAAATAATTATGATACTAAAGAGTAAATAACAATATTGAATTGGTATTTCTTTATAAAAATGCTTATTATTAGAAAACTGTTGATTTAAAAAGTGACGTGTGACATTCTTAATGTATGTATTTGCGTAACATAAGCAGGATGGATCAGCACCATACTCCATATTGAACCTGTAAAAATAAAACGTGATATGTAGTATAGAATCTTGTAAGAAAAAATGGGGAATCTAAAAGAATAGAATATTTGTTTTTGAGGTAAATTCAGTTAAAATATAACTTGGCCATTTGTGACATGAAAATATAGCATTAATTGTGATGAAATTGAACATTTTTGAGCTGAAAACATAGTTCATATGATCATCAACATGTTGCAACAGAACTGAAATCCTTTAAATTTGCGTAAGTTGCATTTACCAACACAAAGTTCCTTTGGGGATTCACTTATATTGATTTCTTATGCACAAAGACAGAAATAAGACCTCTAAGCAAATTTTAGCCGTTAACTGAAATAAATAAAAACTTTAATTTAAAGAAAAAAACAATAACTAACTGAAACTGTATCGTGCGCTGACAAAACTAACTAAAACATATTAAAATTATGGATTAAATTCCCTTCGTTTTCATCTTTGTCAGTGTCGGATTGATATGAAATCGATTTTTTTCGCTCAAGCAATTTGAGCTGGCGGCATCATACGGCACTTCACGGTTCGTCAGTTGTCATCACTTGTCATTTAGAGTCGTCTTCTGGGCCCCACTCTACCTGGAAACATGGAGACTAAAGTTGGGAGAAAGCAGCAGAGTCCTGTATGGGATTTCTTTTGTATATGAGGAAGATAAAAGATATGAAACAACTAAAACTAACACTAAAACTAAACTAAAACTAACCATTTAGAAAAAAAGGAAAACTAATAAAAACTAGCAAACCTGCTCTAAAAACTAATTAAAATTAACTGAATTGGAGGGGAAAAAAAGGCAAAATTAAATAAAACTAAACTAGAATGAGAAATCCAAAACTATTATAACCTTGCGTCACCTATCTGTATATTGTTAGGACTTGAATTCTAAATTTTGGACCAAAGCACACATTTTTGTAAATATACTGTATATGAGGCTCTACTTGAAAATATCACTTAAATAAATCAATTATGCGATACAGCCTTCATGATATGACTGTAAACTCTGATGATTAGGCAACAGAAAGCACCTGTAAGCATTTATCCACTCATCCATCAAACTGCAGCTGGATAGACTTTAATGACCTTTCAGTGTAGCCTACAGTAACTGAAACAGGCGTCTGCCCATGAATCATTCATATCTACCAGCTCGAACTGGACCATGTTCTGTACAGCGCAATGTGGCTCAAGCTTCATGCCAGACAATGAGGAGGGTTTCTGCTTCCGACTTGTATCATCATCCTCTTCTTTTACTGGTGGAGTGGTTTGCTCCACGAAATGCCTATTGTTATATCAACATTTTGTGAATAATAAAGGCATCTGTAAAAATGCCTATTTCCTAAATGTTATAGAAAGACTGATTGAAATGTCAAACATGTCAGAAATGCTTTACACTGCCCAACAGACAGCTAAGTTTTGCAAGAATTACATCCTCCTGTCTCACCAACAGAACAGACTGATTGTCAGAAATCCAATTCCAATTTGTCTTTTTCACAAAACTAGCTGTAGCACTGGGACCAGTTCGATTACAGATTCTTGGAACTTTGACGTCATCGAGTAAAGTATGCTGCCTTTGCACCACATGTAAGGATTTTAATCAAGGATGCTTGGTTTAAATTAAGTGGAGGGTGACACACAATGCACATCAAAATTTACTGTTGGTCCAGAATGCTACGTGAATACTAATACAGACGGTGGCGGCTGCTCGTCTTTCAGAGAGGGGAAGCTCATTGTCGGCTTACATCAAAAAAATGGCCAAGTTATTTAAACATAAATTCGGCCCTCTGTTCCTTTTTAAGAAAATGATCAGTGACTTTATCGTACCAAGTAAACAAGAAAACATTGAAATTATGTTAAATTGAAACAAGGAAGTACAATGAGTGTGTTTTATTTACAGTGCAAGAAATGAATAAGTAATTTCGTAGCGGTTTCTCTCTCGATTTCACAGCAGAATGCGCAACGGTATTAAACTGAACTGTGTCAAGTGAAGGCGTAGATCTCAAAATAGCTGTCAATCAAATGGGATTCAGCCTTTCGAATCCTCCAATCAGCATGTGGAAGCTCAGCGTCCAGCCCAGCCGAGCTCCGCCCACAGCTCCATTCACCCCCCAGAGACGCCAAGCACCCGGGGCAGGACAACATCGTGGCATTTATCCAATTACCGTCCAGTTTTGAGGCAATGAAAAAAACGGTTCCACTCAGTCCCATTGAAGTGCATGGACGCTGAGCGTCTACAGGCAAATGCACTGAGCAGAGATCGAATGAGAAAACAGCGCAACGGGAATGTATGAGAAGTGAACAACATTGAGTCCGCTGATTTGTGATTTAATATGATTCTGAACGAACTCGTCTTTGAGATGAACGTGTTCTAACACATTTGTAGTCAATGAAATGTCAACACAACCGTACAGATTTGACCATTTAATTTTCGTAATTTTAGGGGACGCTGAGCTTCCCTTGCAGTCTATGAGAAATCGCCTCTGAATACAGAAAACCCAAAATGCACGCATATAAATTTAGCGTAGTCATGGTCATCAAACTGGAGCTGATGGTTGTCTGCTACAACACTTCTTCATCAAAAATTTTCATTTAATATTTTTTTACTTTCGCAAATTCATGAGCACATGAAGATATAAATCCCACTCCACCCCCTCAGAAATAAATACAAATATTGGCAGTACCACGCCCACCACAGCCCTCTAGATGGTTTCCTGGCTAGGGAGTGACATCAACCAATTTTACACAGAGATCCCGGAAAAAAATTTCCCTTTATGGGATTAATAAAGGCATATCTTATCTTATCTCTTATCTTGAAAAAGGTGAGATGGTGATCCCACCGTTTTTCCACCACTGACTGTATTCCACAGCCAAGATAAGGAGTAACAGAGTTGAGACAGGCTGGACTTTTACACAGCGGACCTGCGCTTCGGAATCAAAGGGGCAGTGACGCTACACAGCGTAAAGTGTGACATATAACTTGTACATCGGAAATACCCGAGCATAGTGGTGTTGGCTCTCAAAACAATGATGGCGGGTGAACAAAGTGCAGCGATGTTTATTTTAACAGTTCAGATTTTAAGTTTAATTCAAACTCAAACCAAGCTTGTGAGCATCCTGTACAGCATGATGATGCTCACAGTGAGGGACACAGGCGAGCATCGTGTTGTTTACTGTACACGGCTCACACTTATTTTTAAATCCCCCCAGCACGGGGGTCGCACATGCGATTCGTCATCAAAACGTCACACCTTGGTTGCGTAACTAGAGGTGTTACTTTTGTATAATCATGATTCCACCTTTATCACGGCTCTGTTCCTACCTCCAGAGGCGTTTCAGAGCTGTGACAGAGCTGGGACCACATGTTCCCACCATTTCATTTACACAGATGTTGTTCCGAAATAAAGGTGTAATATTTCCAGAACAGGAGTGCTGTGTAAAGGGGCTATAATGTACCTTAACGCCAGTCGTCACTCACTATAAAGCCTCATTTATGTTCACTTTATGTACGTGAATAGATACGTCTGTTTCTAACATTATCGTGCGTCGCTGCCTTCATACTTTCATGTGTCCAATGTGTTAGAATGAGCATTTCTCAATCAATCCACCAGAGGGCGCCACTCTTAATTACCGTACTGGCTAAATACCACGAAGAAGAGTCAAGGTTTTTGAGGAGAAGAAGAAAGTCATTAATGACTAACATGGCAACGACAGAGGAGGTTTTACTAATGTGGACATTAATGTTAATATTTAGAAGGGGAGTCATCTTAAATATGTCAGTAGTTTTTCACTGACTCACACAGTCGCTCTTTGAAAAGTTCCGCTATTTCGGAAATTATTCTCTTCAAATCTCAACACTGCCTTTACAGTAGCCGTTGGTACTGGTCCGTATTCTCCGTCTGGGTACGCATTTGCAAGCTCTAAGAAAACGGACAAAATTACGTACGGAATGTATGCAGAGGACGGACACAACGCTCTGTGCGTATCCGTCTGCGTCTCTAATATATATATATATATATATATATATATATATATGCAGCACAAAATGACACAGCATGCGGTCATTGTGCAGGTATATATAACTTCTTAAAAGGTAACAAAAACAACATCTTTACATTTTACTTGTAAATGAATGAAAACATAATTATCAATATTAAATCATTCCAATTAAATCCTCCTAAAACTCACACACTGACCCTTGAAGTTCACAGGGTTGTTATTATATCATGTATCACCCCAGCTTTTTTCACTAAGGACTGTGTCTTTGTATGAAGACATCACATTCTGAGATTTTACCAGAAAAAAACAAAAAATACAAAAGTAAATAAACTGGTGCTGGCATGTATTTAGATACACTGACATGTGTCACCAATGAAAGAAATCAACTTGGCATGTCATGCTGAATCAAAGATGATGGCCCACAAAGACAGATTTTACTGTCCACTGCCACGGCAGGCTTGCTGTTACATGACGGAACCTCTTGGCTGCATTGCAGATATAAAATTCATATTCTGTGGCCGAAGCTTGATCTTCCTCCTTCCCTCTGCAACAGGGCCTGAACAGAATGTAATCATGTGAGAAACAGGGAATCAGTCTGTTGCTCTAGCTCCCCATCATTTTCTCCCTCTTTGTCTTCTCCAATTTGATAAAGGTAACCAAAACTCAGATGTACTGAAATCACCTTTAAAGCGCTTATAAACGCAGATAAATATCAGGTGGATTAAGAGCCAGAATTGCATTTTCCTTTTGAAGGAGCAGTTGTTGCCGTGGTGACAATTTGCTGATGTTACAGTGTCACGGTACTGCTGAGCATCTTTTCATACGTGGAGTAAGAAGAGCACGCATAAGAAAAACCTGAGGTGAACAGGGTTACGGCAATTTTTAGCATTAAAGTGCAGCATTGCCAAAGTGGATGAGTGTTGTGAACTCCTCTTTTAAGATCTGGATGGAAGTGTAAGTTATTCTCTCTCTTCCCAGAGGTAGAGAAACGAGCCCAAAATGCTACATTCAGAAGACGGCGATGCCTATCACCTCTCTGTTTCACTGGACTAGATTCACAGTACTGGCCGCCCTGTGTGAGAGGTAAAATAAGTACAAGTCAGCGCTGTAATGGTTAAGAATAACACCAGAGTACCTCTAGGCCATGTTCCTTTTACTGCATCAAATCTCTTTCATGTGAATCAGCACAAGGAAACCAGCACTGAAAATAACAACAACAAAAAACAAATGCACTTTTAACCATAAAGACCTGAACAACCACCAAAATGATCTACTGATCTAAACTGTTTAATACCTGTTGATCCACTAATCCTATCAATACATGTAAATAATTGGTGTAAAATATAGTCTGTCATCTTTTCATGGTCATCAGATATGACCTATTTGGACGTTCAGAGGCTCCGTAGTGGACATGAAAACACTGTCATCTTCTACAATTCTTCAACATCTTCACTGTTTTTCTGAAAATCAGAGATGGTCATTTTTCACTGAATGATTTGCTACTTCTTCTTTTAATGTTTTTTTCTTAGAGTGGATGGTGAACACATATAATCCAGGACTTTGCCACCAAAGAATGGACTTCCATATGTTATAAGGTTTTGAATAGTATTCCAGAACATTTTCGTCCTGAGAAATGCACAAAATCTGTTTTATTGTCTCTTACGAACCCAAATTTACAAATATCTGTCAAAAAATACCATCATTTCAACATTTCAAATGGCTCTTATATAAAACAGTATTGAATTAAGACATAAACATCCACTGTTGACCAAAACCATCTACTGATCTAAAATGTTTAATACCTGTTGATCCACTAATCCTATCAATACATGTAAATAATGATGTAAAATACAGTTTGTCATCTTTTCATGGTCATCAGATATGACCCATTTGGACGTCAGAGGCTTCGTAGTTACCGTGGAAATACCATCATCTTCTACAGCATTGATTCACCAGTAAAACCACTGGAGCTGGATTACTGACAATGACAGTGGATGGAGACACTGGGTTTATGTTTAGTTATTGATATCTTTGCTGATAAAGTCAGTTTTCCCTATTTCTGATAAAATAACCCTCAAGTTTAATCTGAGCTTTTATGAACATCTACAGGTTTGGTGAATTAAATATTGGAATAATCAAATCTCACCTCTTCAGATCATCATACGAACACCGACTGCCTGTTCCACCTCATCCACCTTCTCTCATGTGTTTTCTTTTCTGTATCTGTCTCTACCTTTTTGCGTGTACCTGTTTTTACCCCGTTTGTTGTATGTTCATCCCTTGGCTGCTTATTGTAAAGCATTTTTGAGTACTTAGAAAAGTGCTATATAAAACCGATGTATTATTATTATTATTATTATTATTATTATTATTATTATTATAAATAAATAACATGTTTTTCACTTAAAAAAAACACAAAATGCTGAGGATAATATTATAATTAGTAGTGACAAAACAATTAAAAAAGGTTAAATAGAGAGAAAAATTCATTTTTGTAATTGCCACAAAAGTAGCACTAGGTCTTTATTGGTAAAAAAAAAAAAAAAAAAAAAAAAAAAAGGATTTAAATGACTAATAGATGCTCAGAGCAAGTGAAGAAGTATTTCAATATAATGCGAGCTCAAATCTTATCAGTCGTACGGCTGACAGTGAGGCAGCTGACTGATTGTGTGACCGAGTGATGTCCGGGTCCAGCTTTGACGGTTCTTTGCATACTAATGGCCACGTTGCATAGGCGTAAAACAGCGGACGGCAACATAAGAGTAGAAGAGTGACAGAGAAAAGGTGGGGACAAAGAAATAGAGACAGAGATGAAATAGCAGCAGGTAAGCAGAGGGAGCTTTGCTGGAGTGCAGTTCCAGGTTGCTCCAGATAAGGCTCAAACAGGAAATTGCAATATGGAGGCACAGTGTCTCAAGTGGAATACTAAGAGACTCACTCTGCCCCCCCCACCCCCACCCCCCTTTTTTTTTTTTTTCTCCAGAAGTCTTTAGTGGAGGACAGAATGCCATTGAAATCTCTAACACATTAGCTTTATGATCATTACCATGGCACTAAACTTTGTAATAAAAAAATGTAATTGCTCAAATTACAAAGTCTTGCTATCTATCCCTGAACACACCACATAAGCAGGGGGATGAATTTCAAATAGGAACATATTGGAATGTCATGCAAAAACTAAATTAAAAACAAAAACACAGAAGGTTTGTGTTCCTTTTTTGCTGCTCTCACATAAGGTGCTCAGATGAATCCTGTGTTTTTAGGTTTTCCTCTCCTGTGTTTTTGAGGCTTCATTATTTTTCCAGCATATCTGCAGAGCAGCCAGCAGGGGGGAGTGCTGGTCTCTGCTAAATGTAACAGAACACACACACACACACACACACACACACACACACACACACACACATGCACATCATTTGTTCTGTAGTTCATATATAGACAGACAGCTTACAACTCGAACCAGATGATATAGTGTCAGCTTTTACCTGAATGCTTAATGTTTCTGGGCAGTTTCACCACCCACTGGAGAGGCTTTACTATTCTGAACAGTGACCAGTTTAGATTCCTGCCAAGCTCCACACTAACATCTCATACAAACTGGGAATCTAAATATGCTATATACATCCATGATCAGTTTCATGATCTTGTATGTTTTTGAGTAGACTGAGTAAATGCAAGAGCCGTTATAAATTAACCCATAAAGACCGAAAGCATCTACTGATCTAAAGTGTTTAATACCTGTTGAACCACTAATCTTATTAATATATGTAAATAACTGATGTAAAATACAGTCTGTCATCTGTTCATGGTCATCAGATATGACCCATTTGGACGTTCAGAGACGCCGTAGCGAACGTGGAAACACCGTCATCTTCTACAACATTGATTCACCAGTAAAACCCATGAAGTTTGATAAATGACAGTGGATGGAGGCATTTGTTTTCTGTTCAGTTATTGATATCATTGCTGAAAAAAATCACTTTTTCTTCAGTTTTCTCTGTTTTGACCTTTGAATTTACCATCAGTTTTCATGAACATCTAAATTAAACATATAGGAAAATATATGATTTTCACTAAAAAATGCAAAATACAGAAGACAATATTCTAACAAATGGTGATAAATCACATAAGAAAGGTTAAATCATTTGGGAACTGCCAGAAAAGTAGCACTGGGTCTTTAAGGGTTAATACTAATGAACTGTTCAAAATACCTCATCGTTTCGTTTTGCATATTCATTTACCTTTTCCCTAATGTTTCACACACGTGGACTTCTACAGTCCTTCAGCTGCAGCCATATTTACTGAACTGTCCTCTTTGGGTATTGCCCTGTTTTGTTTATTTTAATTTATTTTATCCAAGTTGATGTTGTACTCCCTTCATTTAGTTTTCTGCTTTATCTTTACTGAACTATCTTTGTCAGCTCTATCTTAAAGGGGATAAATGTAGTATTTGTATTTTAAAATACAAATATAAAATATTTTGCTACACAAAAATACTTTAGGTTTATCGTTAGAGCAGTGTTTTTCAACCTTGGGGTCAGGACCCACGTGTGGTCACCTAGAATCGAAATGGGGTCGTCTGAAATTTCTAGTAATGATAAAACAAAAAAAAAACAAACCCAAACATAATAATTAAAAATATATGTGGTACTGTTTCTCTTTCAAATGTTCATTGTGGTCGGTTTCAGATGCTGCAGCTCTTTCATAATTCATAGTTTGAGTTCTTGTTTGTTCAGTATTAATTGTCAGCCAAGTAAATCCAAGCTGGACTGACTGTACATATCCTGACCAAGAAAAATCAAATTCTCACTTTGTGCAGTAAATCTACAACCTGGCTTTTCTGCCTCCATCCATAATAATATACATTATATAGACTAGATGCTGTCTAAAATTAACATTTATTTGCAACATAGTACAGCAAACTATTGCATGATCAAGAACAAATTCATTTTAGAAAAAAAAAAAAAAAAAATCTCCATTTTGAATGCCTGGGGTCGCCAGAAATGTGTGATGTTAAAATGGGGTCACGAGCCAGAAAAGGTTGGGAACCACTACATTAGAGTGTTCTAACTTTCCATGGTGAGGTGAGGTGCCTCAGGCCAACAGGACCTTTGACCAAAGCATTAGAAAGTGAACAGCTGGGATGAGAAACTGTTAAGAAACAACTTTTTAAAGTTATTAAAAAAAAAAAATAGAAATGACAGTGAGTAAAAGCTAGAAGCACTCCTGTTGTTTTCACCATTGGACACAGCTCTAAATGAAAAGAGTGAAGTGTGATGCTGAAGTCACGGTGTTTTTTTCTTCTGAGTTTGATATCATACTTTGCTCAAACTAAACTGTGACAGTTCTGATCCTGTTTGTTACCGTCCGAACAGATCTGTAGTGCAGCTACTGACAACACAAAACAGCACAGAAAATGAAAGTGCTTGGTGGTTTAATGTGGCTGTTTTCTGTTTAAAAACAAAGCTAACAAGCTATAATGTTCATCTCATCTAATATACACTCAACAAAAATAAACGCACCACTTTTGTTTTTTGCTCCCATTTTCATGAAGCTGAACTCAAGATCTAAAGCTTTTTCATATGTACACAAAAGGCCTGTTTCTCTCAAATATTGTTCATAAATTTGTCTAAATCTGTGTTAGTGAGCACTTCTCCTTTGTCCTTTGCTGAGATAATCCATCCACCTCACAGGTGTGGCATATCAGATGCTGATTAGACAGCAGGATTATTGCACAGGTGTGACTTAGGCTGGCCACAATAAAAGGCCACTCTAAAATGTGCACTTTTACTGTATTGGGTGGTCCAGGGGGGTCAGAAAACCAGTCAGTATTTGGTGTGTGACCACCATTTTCCTCACACAGTCTTCTTCATGAATTCTCTGAACAGCTTTGGAGATGGTTTATGGTAGAGAAATGAACATTCACTCACAGGCAAAGCTCTGGTGGAGATTTCCTGAAGTCAGCATGCCAATTGCCATATTCCCTCAAAACTTGTGACATCTGTGGTATTGTGCTGTGTGATAAAACTGCACATTTGGAGTGGCCTTTATTGTGGCCAGCCTAAGGCACACTGTGCAAAAATCATGCTGTCTAATCAGCATCTTGATATGCCACACCTGTGAGGTGGATGGATTATCTCAGCAAAGAAGAAGGTTCACTAACACAAATTTAGACAGATTTGTGAACAATATTTGAGAGAAATAAACCTTGTGTGTACACAGAAAAAGTTTTAGATTTTTGAGTTCAGCTCATGACAAATGGGAGCAAAAACAAAAGTGGTGCGTTTATATTTTTGTGAGTGTAGTAAGACACAATATTAATGTCACTGAATGTCAATCAACTATTTTTGACTTTATTTGAAAGAGAGAATTTGATATTATCATTACACAAATACTCATTTTACTGAATGAGTCACATGATGTAGATATTAAATTCTTGGTAGTTTTGGTAGATGTGGATGCTTCCTAGTGCATGACTTTCCTGTCCTGTTGTCATTTGAAATACCAATGCTAGATATAATCTCTTTGAATAAAGCCTCTTCTTTAGAATAAATAAACTGAATGAAAAGGAATAAATCAGTGAATCCTGATTGCAGTGTTGAATCTTATGACCTTATGTTAAAGAGGAGACATGAAAAAGAAGAGGCTGCATGTGATTGGATCTGAAAACCTTGATTGGGAAGGAAGCTAAACTGTTTTAAGTCAAGAACCACACATTCTCATTTCATAGAACTTTATTTTCTAGGAAAAATAATTTCATTTTCATTTATCTGCACCTCATTTGACAGCAGTTGGCTTTACATAAAGACATAGCTCTGGGCTTTGGACTAATGGATGGGAGGGGGTGGGGGTCGCATGCTAATTTAGCCAAAACTCAGCTATGCTAAAAAGGCTAGGCAAAAAAAAAAAACAAAGCCCAGGCTATAAGTGTTGTGGGAGTTGGCCAGTCAGTTGCAGTACATCTCCAGTACAGCCAAGCTGCAGGGCTTGTGGCACTGCTCCACAATGTGTCGCTTTACCATCCTCCCCATCTGGTCCTTAATGTCGTTCTCGTTGCCTAAACAGGTAATAAGGTATTTAAGGGCAAGCACATCAGTTAGGTCATATTAATCTAAAATTCAGCTCTACGTATTAAATGTAGGGTTGCAAGGGGGAACAGGGATGAGTTTGACACTGTTTGCAATTTTCCCAATAAAAAACCAACAACAACAACAACAAAAACTGCTCAGACCAGAGTGGCCAATTTGCTATGTGATAAACTTATGAATGTGAATCAGTGATTTTCTTTTTAGTGATATATACAGGGTGGGGAAGCAAATTTACAATGAACATTTAGTTGTTTTTTCTCAGCAGGCACTACGTCAATTGTTTTGAAACCAAACATATATTAATGTCATAATCATACCTAACACTATTATCCATACCTTTTCAGAAACTTTTGCCCATATGAGTAATCAGGAAAGCAAACGTCAAAGAGTGTGTGATTTGCTGAATGCACTCGTCACACCAAAGGAGATTCAAAAATAGTTGGAGTGTCCATAAAGACTGTTTATAATGGAAAGAAGAGAATGACTATGAGCAAAACTATTAGGAGAAAGTCTGGAAGATACTATTAAAGAAGAATGGGAGAAGTTGTCACCCGAATATTTGAGGAACACTTGCGCAAGTTTCAGGAAACGTGTGAAGGCAGTTATTGAGAAAGAAAGAGGACACATAGAATAAAAACATTTTCTATTATGTCAATTTTTTGTGGCAAATAAATTCTCATGACTTTCAATAAACTAATTGGTCATACACTGTCTTTCAATCCCTGCCTCAAAATATTGTCAATTTTGCTTCCCCACCCTGTATTTACACACACACACCACACACACACACACACACACACTATAATATTGATTTTAGTAAAATCATTTAAACCATCCCATGTTCAAATGTGAAAGGCTCATTGGATGGATGACACATCACTTTCTCCTTTTACAATGATTACGATGTCGCAGCATCACTGGTGAGACATATACAAGAACATGCACTACGTAATACAGAATTCAGAAATGGCGTTCTCACTCGGTAAGACGTCTCTCCTAGTGCTGGAGTAAAACCCTTTGCTCCCACAAACAAGATTAAGTGCCTCGACCAGGTGAGAGCCACATAGGTGCTGCAGTGGGATTTCTTGAGTGCTTGAGCTGTCTGGACACAGCATGACCAGTAAGACCAGTAGAGACGCTGACTGAAGCCACAGTGATGCCATGATGATGGAGAAGCTCTGGACACATGACCATCATTCAATGTTAAACAGACAAACAGGAAAGCTATTTGTATTTTGCAAATAACAGCAAAACAAACTGAAAAAGGGGCAGGGTTTGGAGGAAGAGGAACTCAAACAGTAGAGCAGACCAGGACAGCAGCAAGAAATGGAGAATTAAATGACATATTTTCACCAGCTCACCTGCAGAGCACACAGAGGAGGAGGAGGAGATGGACAAAAGATGAAGATGAGGAACAAGAGTCTAGAGCTCCCGTGAACGTATCTGCATGAGACCGATCGAAGGGCCTGGTCTTCTTTATACCCCCAGCGTCAGGTGAATACGCTCATGTCAGTGTGTGTGATCATGGTTGTGCACACCGAATGTGTGTATGAGCCTACGAGCTGCAGTCTGACACACCAGTCAGCAAACATGACATGACTCCGTTTAGTTCTCACTCACTGCTTTTCCACCTCAAACACTTCACAGCACTTAGTAAAACAAACCAAGCTAATGAGGCAACATGATCAGATCATGTCATACGCAGAAATGCTGATCACCTATCAGCCTGCTGTTCATGGTCCCACATCATCACTTACTCAACTCATTGCCCAAGGAATAAGGTCGTCAGCAGTTTCTTCTGACATTAAATTTTTACAGAAGCCCGTAAATGTATCACATGATGACTGTTAATGGGAGATATACTGCAAATCCCATTTTCCAAAAATGCAGTAAAACATAAATATTTGATTTGTTACTTTATTTCCTTCATTTGTTGCACTTATCTGATTCCAGTCCATACATTTTCAGTCAGATCTAGACTCTCAGCGCTCTGTGACTATAACTAAGAATGAGGCTTGGTTTTGTCCTTCAAATATAACTACACGTCTGGGAAAGACGTGTTGACCTGATCACAATGTGTCTCTAATGCTCCAATGATTTGTCACCTCAACTCAGTAAGTTTTTGGGGTTTCCACTGAGCGAGAAAATTGATCATCAGCTACTGATACTATTTTTTGTATAACCATCACTGAGGTTCCAAATAAGACGAAAAATGTTAATCATGAGGAGGGTTATCAAAATTAACATGTTAACACAGATTAATCCATCATCATGATTAATCTGATTAAAAATATTAATGCAATTAACCCGTCTGCAGTGCAGAATGACTCTGAACGTCTCTGTAACACAGTTGGGTCAGTTTGTCCAAGTAGAGCTACGTTCACACATGTGCAAATGGGCAGTTGATCTGGTATTGACAGGCAGCGGAACCAACCCACAAAGATGGAAGACGCTAAACAGCATGTTGGCCCTCTGGATGGAAATATGAGGACAAAAAAACAAAAAACAAGACGGAACAGTTGACTGACATAAAGTATTATACACACTCTGCAGGAAGTTTTCTTTTCACCAAAGCACTTCCAGCTTAAAATACCACAATAACGTGAAGCACATATTAGTTGGGTATTCTGCTAGCACCTCAGCTAATGCCTTGCCCAGCTTGTGACAAACACATTAAGTGCATATACAGGGTGGGGAAGCAAAATTTACAATGAACATTTAGTTGTTTTTTTCTCAGCAGGCACAACGTCAGATGTTTTGAAACCAAACATATATTGATGTCATAATCATACCTAACACTATTATCCCATACCTTTTCAGAAACTTTTGCCCATGAGTAATCAGGAAAGCAAACGTCAGAGTGTGTGATTTGCTGAATGCACTCGTCACACCAAAGGAGATTTCAAAAATAGTTGGAGTGTCCATAAAGACTGTTTATAATGTAAGAAGAGAATGACTATGAGCAAAACTATTACGAGAAAGTCGGAAGATACTATTAAAGAAGAATGGGAGAAGTTGTCACCCGAATATTTGAGGAACACTTGCACAAGTTTCAGGAAGCGTGTGAAGGCAGTTATTGAGAAAGAAGGAGGACACATAGAATAAAAACATTTTCTATTATGTCATTTTCTAGTGGCAAATAAATTCTCATGACTTTCAATAAACTAATTGGTCATACACTGTCTTTCAATCCCTGCCTCAAATATTGTCAATTTTGCTTCCCCACCCTGTATATTCCCTTCTTTCTTGAGTCTGTTTGCTAATGCAAAAGGAAACGTGATTATCATAGATTAAAAATGACTATTTAACCACAATTAATCGAAATTAATCAACAGTAACCCTGTGACTAATCGGATTAAAAATTTTATTAATTTGACAGCACTAATCATGACTTAAAATCATGCTGGTCACAGTGGTTTAGCCTGAATTGTTACTTTGTCAATATGTATTTGTGTCATCATGTAGTGATGTGGGACACCACACAAAGCCACAGAGACATCTCTGAACATGCCAGGCCAAAAAATAACCTCACAGAATTAGAGTCTAAACAACTATACTCTCACCTAAAAAGATATTTAAAACAGTGTTTTATTCAGAAATTATTGCCTGGAGTTTTATGTTTCCTCCTCCACCTTTATTGCCTCACTTGTGGCTACAGTTGCACTATGACACCAGCATGGTGATGCCAAAACCAAACCAAGAGGAGCTGATACTTTTAGTGGAAAAGTGCAATAAACTTTGCACCTTTACACACATGCAGTTCATCCATGTGGGCTTGATGCACCCCCGGACCATCACATATGCTGCATTTGCACATGTCACGGAAAACTGTCCAGGTGGTGTTTTTCATCTTTGACACAGAAAAGACAGCACACATTTCCACTGAGTATCTGTACATCTGAAATCATCTCAGACCAACAGAACTTCATGTCACTTCTACACTGACACTGGTCTTCCTTTTTTGCATGATGCATAACTCCCACATTCACTTCGACTACCTGCCACATAGAAGTTTATCAGTACATTATATCACTAGACGAGTGACCGATTTCATCAGAAAAACAAGGACAGTTTACTATGATTGTCAAGCCTTTCTACTGAGTCGGACAGATTTGATAGACTGCACCTCTCATGTGGGTGGAATTTCTGACAATTGGCTGACATTTGTCCAGAGCAATATGTGAGCCACTGGCAGGGATTCAGTGATTTTCCCATTTCTCATGTGAGCCTCTGATTATAGAACCCAAAGAGGCCACGTTAGGTTTAATTGGGTCATCTCACTATACTTCTGTTTAGCTACATGAAACCAAGAGCTTCTCATTACACAAAATAACTTTACAACAACGTACCAGTGACACACATATAAATTTCTCTTCAACTATATATATATCACTACACTTAAATGTTCTGTTTGTTGCTTTGCCTCGTCTGAACTCTTCCATGACCTCTGGGAAGCATTACAGTTTGAAGTCAGAAGATAATCTGCATTCCATTATGCATTCTTCAGTGGCACTTCCGCAAATCACAGCTCCCTAAGTAATCTTGATTTCAAATGGATGCCATGCAGTAATGTTCCATTTATTCTGGAACACAATGTTGTTGGTTTTTTTTCCATATATGACGTGAAGATTTTGCACAACTGCTCGAACATGAAAATCTATCTAAACCTTTCGACACCTATTCACACAATCACATGCAAATAAATGTCAAACCCAATTGTACGGCTACTGCAAATCTAGGAAGCTGCTCCCAAATAGCCTGCATAAAATGGTTGCTGCTATGAATAATGCACAAGCCTGCAAATAGGGTGATTGATTTAAATGTATTACTCGTTGCAAAGTGATTTGATACTATCACATATTCTCTGAATAGCACAACTGCACAAATACATTTGGCATGCCAGCAGCCCTCTGAATAATTATGTGGCATATTTATGGCAATGGGAGCTGCAAACAACATATAAAAACATGCTCTAATAAGTATTTTTTTAGATAGACTGTTACTCCATAATTGTGTTTTATTCACCATCTTTTTACCAAATCTGTATGTTATATTCTCCTCAGCACATATTGGGGTTGTCTTTCTTTGCATAAACCACTCTTATGATGCTGTAAGTAAATATCAGAGAATAAATAAATAAATAAATAAATAATAAATAATAATAAATAATAATATATATATATGAGGCCTGTCAAAATTAACACGTTAATGCAGATTAATCCATCATCATGATTAATCTGATTAAAAATTTTAACACAATTCACCCATCTGCAGCACAGAATGACTGTCTCTGCCAACACATTTGGGTCAGTTTGTCCAAGTACAGTTACCGTCACGCATTAACAATGGGCAGTTGATCCAGTAGTGACAGACAGTGGAACCAACCCATAAAGATGGAAGAGGCTAAACAGCAGGTTGGTCCTCTGGATGGAAATATGAGGACAAAAGTACCAAGACTGAACAGCGTTTGAAGTTGTTTTGTTGAAACTGCTGAAGGTGTTTAATAAACATGTTAAGTGCACATACATTTCCTTCTTTCTTCAGTCTGTTTGCTCATGGAAAATGAACACCATTAATATAGATTAAAAATTAATGATATTTAATGAACTGAAATTAATCCACAGCAGCCCTGTGATTAATCTGATTAAAAATTTTAAATGTTTGACAACAGTAATATATATATTATATATATATATATATATATATATATTATATATATATTATTATATATATACATACAGGGTGGGGAAGCAAAATTTACAATGAACATTTAGTTGTTTTTTCTCAGCAGGCACTACGTCAATTGTTTTGAAACCAAACATATATTGATGTCATAATCATACCTAACACATTATCCATACCTTTTCAGAAACTTTTGCCCATATGAGTAATCAGGAAAGCAAACGTCAAAGAGTGTGTGATTTGCTGAATGCACTCGTCACACCAAAGGAGATTTCAAAAATAGTTGGAGTGTCCATAAAGACTGTTTATAATGGAAAGAAGAAATGACTATGAGCAAAACTATTACGAGAAAGTCTGGAAGATACTATTAAAGAAGAATGGGAGAAGTTGTCACCTGAATATTTGAGGAACACTTGCGCAAGTTTCAGGTAACGTGTGAAGGCAGTTATTGAGAAGGAGGACACATAGAATAAAACGTTTTCTATTATGTCAATTTTTTTGTGGCAAATAAATTCTCATGACTTTCAATAAACTAATTGGTCATACACTGTCTTTCAATCCCTGCCTCAAAATATTGTAAATTTTGCCTCCCCACCCTGTATATTTATTTATTTATTTATAGTTATTAGTTCTCAAATCATTGTTTTCAGTTGCTCCCATTGTTCTTCTTTTGCTATTTTCACAGGCGAACCATGAAGAGATGATTGCATTTCACTCTTTTCATGGCCAGACAAACTTTTTGACGTTTAAACAGCTGCTATCCAGCATCTGTTATCCAGCATTTTACCACGCTTCAACAGTTTAAATGAACCAAAAGAGCCAACAGCAAAAAGAAGATAAAAAAGTAACAGGGTTTAAAGTTCTTGCACTTCTTATCTTATTCAAACCTCTTAACCTTACAGTCATGTAACAACACTTTATAAAAGTAAAAAAAAAAAAAAGAAAAGCCACCATTTTCAAACTGAGGCTTAGACCAAACATTAAGATTAGCAAAGTTTGGGTCAAATCCAATAGTAGATAACCAAAGTGAAAACTGCTGGCCCAAACCAAACCTAAACAAACACTCCTGAAAGTGTGCCAACAAAAGAGATAATGAGGAGATTGAATGTCAAACGTTATACTGCAGGATTTGTACTAAACACTCAGGGCTGAGCGGTGGGATAAATAGGTAAGGCATTTATCATGGAGTGATCTATAGTTTCTATTCTGACTGAAATCCAAATATCTACTATATGTTAAAGGTTTGGTGTGGGATATTTCTGACATCTCAAAGTGTAGTTTCAACATCCAACCAACTCATCTCTTCATTCCCTACTGAGGCCAAAAAAGAAAAAAAGTGTTGAACATGTTAAAGCCAGTGTTTGTTTTCTCTGTTCTGGGCTTTTTAGTTTCGGGGATGCTAACTCAGGTTACAAGTTAATTCACTGAAAAGCTGGATTCTGTTTGTTACAAAATTAAAAAAAGAAGAACTGGAAGGACAGTAGAAACATGGACTCCAACCTACTCCCCTGTCGACAGAAAATCACATTTAAAGGTAATAAGTTTGGAAATTGTAATTGTCATGTGATTATAATCAGTGTAATCATGATTAAATATTAGTATGGGATGATTGTGATAATTGGTATCTGCAATGATATTCTCCTAAATCCCCCTAGACTGTACGCGCTGGAACTTTAAAGGCCCATTTAATATAAAATAAGATATAACCCTATTTATTACATATATAAATTAAAGTAATGTTTTATTTCCCTAGGTAGCCCAGGGGCTCACTACTTAGCAGTATCCACTATAAGTTTCATGGGCCCCTATCTTTTCCTTTAACTCCTCTGAGCCCCACAAACTGAGTTCCTTAATCAACTGCTTGTCAGAGTTGAAGCAGTGGCTAAATGACAGCCTCCAGCTGAACTCCAGCAAAACTGAGACCCTCATCATTGCCCCAGATAGTGCAATCCCAGGGATCAAACATCACCTTGGAGACCTGAGTTCCTCGGTAAAGACAAAACTGAGGAATCTGGGTGCCATCTTTGACCAGGACATGTCTTTAGAATTCTACTCCAAACACCTAGTCAAAAACTGTTTCTTCCACCTACGCAACATCTCCAAACTCAGATCTATGGTGTCCACAAATGAGCTCGAGATGATCGTTCATGCTTTTGTATCTTCTCGCTTAGACTACTGCAACAGCCTGTTTACATGCTTAAACAAGAAGGAGCTGGCCCGTCTACAGTTTGTCCAGAACTCTGCTGCCAGGCTCCTGACCCGCACAAACAGGAGAACCCACATCACTCCCATTCTTAAATCTCTCCACTGGCTCCCTGTTCTATATCGTCTTCATTTCAAAATTCTTGTGCTAACTTTCCGGGCCTACATGGCCAGGCCCCTGCATACGTTGTTTCCCTGATCCAGCCCTACAGCTCGACTCGTAGCTTGAGGTCTTCAGGACAGCACCTGCTGATGGTTCCACGGACCTGTTTTAGCACACGCGGTGACAGGTCTTTTAAAGCTGTGGCACCACGTCTATGGAATGACCTGCCTCTACACCTACGGTCCATGGACTCTGTAGAGAACTTTAAGAAACCCTCAAAACCCTCCTGTTCAAAAAGGCTTTTTAGTCTCCCACCTGACCCAGGACCACCACAAACTGATTACACTTTATGTATTCATCATAACGTACTCCATATGTCACCCCCCCCCCCCCCAAGTCTCTCTATATCTCTATCGCTTTCTCTTTCTCCTCCTTTACTCTCTCTCTCTCTCTTTAACCCCAACTGGTCAAGGCAGACAGCCATCCTTCAGGAGTCTGGGTCTGCTCGAGGTTTCTGCCCGTTAAAGGGAAGTTTTTCCTCGCCACTGTCACCAATCACAAGTGTTTGCTCCTGAAGGATTCTGTTGGGTCTCTGTAAACTTAATTTGATTCTGATTTGAATTGATAAAGCACTTTGTGACTCTGTCTGTGAAAAGTGCTCTATAAATAAAATTTACTTTACTTTACTTACTTTACTATCTTCAGACTGGCTTTCCTTAAATTTGGTGCATTAATAGTAAGTTGTACATAGAAGTGATTGGGTATAGACTGTTTGTCTCCGGGGCTGGAGTTTGGTTCCGACTAGACTGACATCCCGCACATGCACAATCTGATAAGGAACTGTGAACATCCCTATATAAAGTGATCACGTCTACCATGAGTCATCAGTAAACCGTATTCTTGGGCTGTGCAAGAGTGGAAAAGTTAGGATGTGTTGCTAAAAGTTGAAAGGCAGTGAAAGCCCTTAAGCAGGAAATGTTGTATAGATATGAGAATGAGAGTGTGTGGAGCCCAAACTCATGGTTGTCACAGTGTGTGTCAGTGTGAGTGTGTGTGTGTGTATGTTTGTGTGCTCTTGTGTGTGTAGCCATGGCTCTGTTTTCTTGGCAGAGACCAGCTGCTCACAGCAGCTACATCAATGGCTGTAGGCATGTAATTCTTCACATCAGCAATTCTTACGGATGGAAAATGGAAATGAAAAAACCCCCCGGAACAGCATTTTGCTACGCATCACATGAGTGTGTATCTTTCTATACAAATGTTTTATGTGTCTTTTTATTTTTAGAATTTGATGAGCTGTGAATGTGCATGAGAGCCACGGCTAAAGCTTTACACCTCTGTCTTCCTGTGTCACTTCACTGTCACAACTGATAATGATGTATTGTGAGGAAGAGCGCTGTGAAAATGAGGTGCAGAACATCTTACTAGAGGGACTTTGAGAGCAGCACAACACCTACAGTGTATGCATCGTTTATAGCCTCAGACGGTGACTATTTAAAACTCAAATACTCATTCATTTTTACATTCTACTTGTGCTGCTTTTCCAGTGATAGTATCAGCTCTGCTTACCTTGGCTCACCTTGGCTCATGCCACCTGAGCAGGCCTGACTGTCATACTGACGTCAACACATTGTAATGTCATGTTCAGTGCGACTGAAGCTCCAAGTGATCAAACAATACCAGAGGAGAACATTTAAGGCCAAGTCTTACTTTTCAGAAAATATTGTTGCAAGATTTTCAAGGTAAAAGTGTAGTTTTTTTAAACTTCAGACTTCTGGTTTATTTATCAAGAAAATTTAGTTGAAAATTTGCTGTAATGTTTTTAGTGATGTACTGCTAAATTGACTGTTATAGAATAGAATAGAATAGAATAGAATAGAATAGAATAGAATAGAATAGAATAGAACACACTAGACTAGACTAGTCTAGAATAGAATAGAATAGAATAGAATAGAACACACTAGACTAGACTAGACTAGACTAGACTAGTCTAGAATAGAATAGAATAGAATAGAATAGAATAGAACACACTAGACTAGACTAGAATAGAATAGAATAGAACACACTAGACTAGTCTAGTCTAGAATAGAATAGAATAGAATAGAACACACTAGACTAGACTAGAATAGAATAGAATAGAATAGAACACACTAGACTAGACTAGACTAGACTAGAATAGACTAGAATAGAATAGAATAGAATAGAATAGAATAGAATAGAACACACTAGACTAGACTAGAATAGATAGAATAAATAGAATAGAATAGAATAGAATAGAATAGAATAGAATAGAACACACTAGACTAGACTAGACTAGAATAGATAGAATAGAGAATAGAATAGAATAGACACCTACTAGACTAGACTAGAATAGAATAGAATAGAATAGAATAGAACAGAATAGAATAACACACAAGACTAGACTAGACTAGAATAGAATAGAATAGAATAGAATAGAATAGAATAGAACACACTAGACTAGACTAGAATAGACTACAATAGACTAGACTAGAATAGAATAGAATAGAATAGAATAGAACACACTAGTCTAGACTAGACTAGACTAGACTAGAATAGAATAGATTAGAACACACTAGAATAGAATAGAATAGAATAGAATAGAACACACTAGACTATAGAACTAGACTAGAATAGAATAGAATAGAATAGAATAGAATAGAATAGAATAGTCTAGAATAGAACACACTAGACTAGAATAGACTAGACTAGAATAGACTAGAGAATAGAATAGAATGAATAGAATAGAACACACTAGACTAGACTAGACTAGACTAGAATAGAATAGAATAGAATAGAACACACTAGACTAGACTAGAATAGACTAGAATAGACTAGAATAGAATAGAACACACTAGACTAGACTAGACTAGAATAGAATAGTCTAGAGAATAGAATAGAATAGAATAGAATAGAATAGAATAGAATATAAATAGAATAATAGAATAGATGTCCTGGGTTCAATTCCAACCAGGGACCTCTCTGTGTGGAGTTTGCATGTTCTCTCTGTGTTTGCGTGAGTTCTTTTCTGGTACTCCAGCCTCCTCCCACCATCCAAAGACATGCACTAATAAGTTAATTAGTCAGCCTAAAAATGCCCATAGGTGTGAACGTTAGAGTGATTGGTTGTTTGTCTTTATGTATCAGCCCTGTGATGAACTAGTGACGTGTCCAGGGTGTACCCCGCCTTTACCCATGGGAGCTGGGATAGGCTCCAGTACCCCCCGTGACCCTAGTGAGGATAAAGGGGTTCAGAAGATGAAAATAGAATAGAATAGAATAGAATAGAATAGAATAGAATAGAATAGAATAGATAGAATAGAATAGAATAAATAGGCTTTATTGTCATTACACAGGTTATGCAATGTGGTCTCTGCCAGTGACAGTGCAATTACAACTAAAAACAATACAATGAAATACAGACATATAAAATATAAAATAGTTTTAGAATGTCTTCTACTATGACATGATGGCATTGAGGCGAGCTGAGACTCGGTAAAAAGCAGCATTGGAGAATAAAAACTAAACACAAATGTTGACTCGTTATTTGCTTCTGTCTGTAAATGAGTACCTGGCCTACACACCACACTCCCATAATCCACCATCCCTCCCTCTTCATCTGTCTGTTATCCTTCTGTTAAGTCTCAAACTGGCCTTGTCTCAAACTACAGCCTCGACAGCCAGTTTCATCATCATCGTTCATCTGCTCCTTCTCTCTTGTTCTCTTGTTAACGACAAATATAATTTCCACTTATCTGACGTTGTGGTTTTTGCTCCTGACTGCACCCTACGTACATAATGGAGAAGAATAATGTAATCACTTACAGTTACGAAGGTTATAGTGGGTCTACACCAAAGACCACTTTGTGTAGAAGACATGAAATCACGCCAATCACTGAGTGGTGATTCAAGAGTCAGTAGGAACCCTTTATAAATGAACAGCATTTCCCTCCATTATACTCTTAGACCAGGGGTGTCAAGCTCATTTTAGTTCAGGGGCCACATTAAACCAAATCTGATCTGAAGTGGGCCGGACCAGTGAAATAATAACATAATAATGTATAAATAATGTCAACTCCAAATTTTCTTCTATGTTTTAGAGCGAAAAAAGTGAAATTATGCGATGACAATGTTTACATCTACCAACTATCCTTTAAAACAATGTGAATAACATGAACAAACTGAAATTCTTGAGAAAACTAAGTGCACTTTCAACCATATTATGTCTCAGTTTATCATTTAAACATGTAAATTACAACTTACAGATCACAGTGGATCAACAAACACACAAAAAATTTAATAAAGAGGCAGAATACTGGTAAACTTACACTTCAGATATTTCAGATTTTTCATATTTGTTCTGGTTATTCGTGTTTTTTTGTGAAATGATTGTTTGTTTTAGCGTAAATACAGTAAAATGACATAAAAATGTTTACATTTAGAAGAGAAACATTTGGAGTTGTGTATTTATTGGTTATTATGATAGTATTTTACTGATCAGACCCACTTGAAATTAAATTGGTCTGAATGTGGAACCTAAACTAAAATGATTAATATCTTCAGTGGAATTTTTACATTTCACAAATTAATTAATTACTGGACCCTTCGGCGGGCCGGATTTGGCCCCCGGGCCGCATGTTTGACACCTGTGTCGTAGACCAACCTATTATGGACAAATTCTGAACATTTTATTTACTTCTTCTATTGGATATTATGTTCTAGCCCCTCTAATGATCTTGACTTGTATCTGGACCTTAGTTTAGTCGCCTGAGAAGAAAAAAAAAAGTTGCTCAATGTGAAACCAGGAGCACAGTTCTGCCAGTAAATAATGTCTTGCAAATGTATTTCTTGTGCATGTTAAATGGTTAAAATCCTCAGGTAAAGAATACCTGAGGTCTGCTCAAACTGTCAGCTCATTTAAATCAGGCCTGAAAACATTATTGTTTACTGCAGCTTTCCCTTAAACTCTTAAATAATGTCTTTTAAATTAATTATAATTTTAATGCTTTTATATTTTAACTTTCTCTCATCTTAAAAATATTTTTATACCTCTCCTGTGATGCTTTTATGTTTTATGTAAAGCACTTTGAATTGTCCTGTACATGAAATGTGTTATACAAATAAACTTTCATTGCCTTGCCTTAAAAGTGAATAGTTTTCAGAGCTAAATCCACATGAGGAATAGTTCTTGAGCACTGTTTGATGGAAATTAAATTACAAAAAGTGAATATCCCCCTGGGGATCAACAAAGTTCACCTGTATCTGTATCTGGGTGCTTCTATGAAACTGGTCCCTAAAAGCAGGACAGAGGGGCTAAAAAAAAACATGTAGACTAATGTTATGAAGCAAGTTTGGAAGCACTTTGGGTCTTTTTTAAAAATAAATATTCACTGAGATAAAGAGAAACTATTTTTCAGATAAAACACATTTTTATTTGATGCACGCATACAAAATCTGCATGTAACACGGACACCGGGTTTCTATAATGAACTCCCCCATCTTTATCTTTCAGGTTTTTCCCCAACACCCACATTATTACACAAGTCAAATCCACAGACAACTCAGTGATATCTGAGTTTTCCCCTGAAATTATGACTAGTCAGTATTCCAGCAGTACACAAATGATTCTGCATACAGTGATCACCCCAATGTAAGCAAGGTAAAAAGGACACCAAATTACACGCTAAATTACATCCTAACCCTAACTGGTTACCTAAAAACAGAACATGGGCTAAAAATTCAAACCAGATGTAGACTAATGTTACAAAGCAAGTTTGAAAGCACTTCGGGTTATTTTGAAAATGAATACTTACTGAGATAAAAGAGAAATATTTTTCAGATAAAACTAGTGCTGGGCTGCGATTAAAAATTTTAATCGCAATTAATCGCGTGGATTTTGCGATTAATCATGATTAATCACATAGTTATGGGGGGGGGTTGCTGGCATCATCAGTGTGCATTGCCTTTAAGTGACATGTCAGACTGGAATTACTCTGGTGATAAAAAAATTCCACATGCAGTGCTTCCAAACAACTTTGTCCTTCTCAACCCCACCATCTGAAGACATTTAAAATGAAAATGTCCACGGAACAGACCGGTACTTTTCTCCATGTTTATGTCCACACCAGTTTATTTCCAGTTGTGAGTGACTGACAGGAGTCTTAAGCCCACTAATAAGTACTAATACTAATAAGCCCAATAATATGTGATGTTCAGTGTTAAAAGCAAGCAAAGGGGGCCCTCTAGTGGTCGGAATAAGTTGCACTAACGTATGTTTTGTCCTTGCGATGTACCTGTAGCCAGTTCGCACATAAGAAGGAACTAACAGACACGTTTCTTTCACTCTGTTTGTATGGCCCGAAAATGTTTGCCTGTGAGTATTTTATGTTCAGTTGTTGTAAGAATGAATAGTATAAAATATCTCTGATGTGAACCTTTGTCGCTGGATAAAAAGACGTTGTAAATCTTAAATTAATCTGTAAATGCTAATCGTTAGCATGTCTATGGATTTTCCCATTCACGTTACCATCGAGCTAGCGATCTTTTTCCCATTCATTTAAATGTATAATGCCATGTAAATGTATTAAGGCAATGAACATAACTCAGAGATATTTTGTATGTATGTTGCAGTTTTACTCTGAGTCTCAAGTAAAAGATTTGGAGAGAAGTTTTTGGTGTCCAGGTTTTTGGGAAACCTGTTGTCTATCTGCTGAGCTAATCGCTACATGCACACAAGCAGGGGCAGAATAATAGGAGTTAGAATAAACGGCATTAACATGAGATAAAAAAATTGTCAGTGTTATTTAATGAATGCATTAACGCGGTAATAACACGTTAAAAATGCGTTAAAACTGCATTAACTTGCCCAGCCCTAGATAAAACACATTTTTATATTTTTTATATTATTTTTATACAATAATCTATGTCTAACATGTTAAAAAGGACATGAAAATTACACGCTACTATTTTTTGAATATCTTTTTATTCTCTCACAGGTTCATTTTGGGAATCTAAGTAAATATGCAAGGCAGGATGTTTCACAAAAATCACTCACAATTTATTTGTCTTTAACTGGGCAGGTTCCGCACGTAACGCCAGTGGACGATGAGGTGCATGCGAACCTGGAATGAGACTGCCAGTCATGAAAATCCTGCATATCTGTATTAGAAAAACACTAATATCAGCAAATTTAC
>NC_043970.1:13380105-13432605 GCF_902148855.1 Sphaeramia orbicularis
ACATATGTATGTATGTATGTATGTATGTATGCATGTATGTACGTACCTAAGTATGTATGTATGTATGTATGTATGTATGTATGTATGTATGTATGTATGTATGTATATATGTAGTATGTATGTATGTATGTATGTATGTAGTATGTATGTATATATGTTGTATGTATGTATGTATGTATGCATGCATGTATGTATGTATGTATGTATGTATGTATGTATGTATGTATGTATGTATGTATGTATGTATGTATGTATGTACGTATGTCCCCTGTAAGTCACTTGGGAAAAAAGCGTCTGCCAAATGCATAAACATAAACATATGTATGTATGTATGTATGTATGTATTTACAGTACGTATGTAGTATATATGTATGTATGTATGTATTTACAGTACATATGTAGTATGTATGTATGTATGTATGTATGTATGTATGTATGTATGTATATAGTATGTATGTATTTATCTATGTATGTACAGTATGTATGAATGTATGTATGTTTTATTTTATTTTATTTTACATCACTGGGGTAAAATTCAGGATTTACCTTTCAGCAAACTATAAATCAAATGATCTGAGTGGAAACAAGAACTCTGCATCTACTCCTGACTGTGTTTTTCTATTTGTTCATGGGTGTTTTCAGAAGAGTAACAGGAAGAAATATGTGAAAAACAGCTTTAATTATTAATCGCTGTTAAGATTCCATCAGATGCCACTCTAACTGTTCTACTCATTACACCAGTAGTTATGATCCTTATCCTGGTTGACGTTGCATTTGGGATATTGCATTTACATGGCGTACTGTCAAATCTGGACGCATACTTCTAAGTATAAACAGTATTCCAGTTAGTAGTTACCTAAATTGATTACAATCATCATGTCTTCCATTCCAAATGTGAGAGATTTTCTTGTTATCAGACAAGTAGAATCGAGGAAAGATGTTTTTTGTTTTTTTTTTACCTGCTGACGGTTTCATCAGAGCTGTCAAATGCTTCCTGGTGTGATGTGTCTAAAAACAATTGATCAGGCCGGGAAACTTTCCAAGATAAAATTTCCCAATCCAGCTGTGTTCGTTCTCCGCTCCCCTGCCGCCGGTGAGAACGTCAGCAAGTAAAAAAAAAAAAAAAACATCTTGCCTCAGTTCTGTTTGTCTGATAACAAGAAAGTCTCTAACAGTTAGTTACCTGCTAGTGATATTTACAGTGTAATGTATTAATTCAGTCTGCTGCCTTACTTTAAAGGAGTGATATTTTGCTTTTTTTAAATGGAATTATGCATTTTAAAACATTTCCTTGTGGTCTACATAAACTGTAAATGCAATGCTTGGGTCTGAATTCTTCATTAATTCAACTCCATAGGTCCAGGATCTTCAACCCTATTTCTGAGTAATGACACCAGAAAGGTCGTTTTGAGCACTGGCCCTTTAAATGCAAATGAGCTACTTCAGGCCCCACCCACTCCAAGTTGTTGGCTGTGCTGCTCTGTCCGGTTCAACCAACAACTGAACATTTTAGGTAATCGACTCAAAGTTTGGACGTATTTTCAGTATGGACTACAACCGCTGCTGCTGACGAACAGTTATGGCGTACTCGGAGAAATGTACGTCGGAAGTCTTGACCTTATATGTAACTAGTTATAGATGTAACAAATTAAGCAGGAATTAAAACCGGTTGTAGAAATCCACTTGATTTTTGCCAAAATGAATATAAAGATAGCTTTGCAGCCACCTAGAGCACAGGTGTCAAACATGTGGCCCGGGGGCCAAATCTGGCCCACCAAAGAGTTCAATCCGGCCCCTGGGATGGATTTGTGAAATGCAAAAATTACACTGAAAATATTAATAATCAAGGATGTTAAAATAATTTTAGGTCATTTCAATCTAAAAATGATCAGACCAATAAAATACTATCCTAATAACCTATTTTTCTCTTTGTTTTAGTGTAAAAAAAAGTTACATTACACAAGAATATTTACATTTATAGACAAGCTTTTTAAAAAAAAAAAAAAAAAAAAAAAAAGTGAATATCTGAAATCTCTTAAGAGAAGTACGTGAAATTTTAATAATATTCTCCCTATTATTTATTAAATGTTTTGTGTATTTGTAGATCCACTGTGGTCTGTAAGTTGTGATTCACATGCATAAATGATAAACTAGGGCATAATATTGTTAACATTGCACTTATTTTTGTGAAGAATTTTCAGGCTCATATTTGCTCACGTTATGTTCGACTACAATTCGTACATGTAAACATTTTCACTACGAAATTTTACTTTTCTCACTCAAAAGTTCTTATCCTATTATTTATATTATTTTACTAGTCTGGCCCTCTTTGTATCATATCAGGGTGTAAGTGGCCCCTGAACTAAAATGAGTTTGACACCCCTGACCTAGAGGGTTCGAATTCAAACTTTTTGAACTATTAGGGTCCAAATACACAAATAAATGTACCAAAGACTGATAAAAGTGGGTTTAGCAAAATGTGACCCCTTTAAGGAAAGTTGGTAGGCTGTGGATGTGTTGGTAATAAAGGGAACCTCAGATATTTTCTTCCATCAGCTGAAACACAGCACAAAAGTTTTGTAGTACATCTGTGTCAGAGACTTTCAATCATAAAATACCGGTTATTTAAAAGTATGTTATGTATAAAATCATGGGCACAGTCATATTTTGGATGCTTAACAAAATGATATTTCTCTCTATATGTGTTTTTTTTTCCTCGCCCTTTAAAACCCCTTTAAAATTCCTGTGACTGTAGAAAACAAAACCACTACTGTCTTATAGGAGTCTTAAATTCCAACATGGTGTTATCCATCTAGGGAGATGAGATCCAGGGTTAAACACGTCCTCAGCTGCTGTACTGTCACTATCACCACATGTGACAAAGATGTGAATGAAAAACAGCCATGACTGAGGGGGTCAGAGGGTCTTCATGGAGGTCAGTGAATGGTTTTCATGTTAATCCACATACCAATGTTTCTGTAGTGTTTTGCATGTGACCTGATCTGTTGCACAATTCATGTTGTTAAGTCAACGTCCAGTTTGATGTTTTACTATGGACTTAAATCAGTTGGCTTTCAGATGCATTTTTTCCATTTAACCCTTTCATGCACGAATTATGAGAACCTTAATCAAGATTTTTTACCTGAGTGTTTTCATTTCTCTTTAAACATGAAAAAAAACAAAAAAAAAAACAATGTAATTGAAAAATGTCTTATAAAAAATAAATAAATACATAAAATAAATAAAAATGAAAAAAAACATTAAAAAAGTAACAATAAAATATAATAATAATAATAATAATAATAATAATAATAATAATAATAATAATAATAATAATAATAATAATAATCAGCTGGACACCATGCGTTTAATTTTTCAAGCAAAGAAACATGTATTTACTGATAAATTGTGTGAAAACTCTGGGGGGGCTTGTGATTTTGGGGGTTTATGCTCAGGGGAGATCTACACAAGGTTACCAATTCATGTCAGAAAAGATATGTAGTGTCTTAAAACTTTAATAAAGATATGTGTAAAAAAAAAAAAAAAAAAAAACAACAACAAAACCCATGAATATACAAGAGAACAGCTGTAGAATAGCTGTCCACTGTAGTGACCAGTATCCATGAAAGGGTTAATCTGCCAAGTATATTAAATTTTTTCACTGAAAAACATCACTTTGCAAGTGAGATGTTTTGCTGCTGCCATTGGTTGTATTTCTGTTATGTTATTTGGTGCCTTTGCAGTAATCCACAACTATGGCATATATGTGACCGTATCCCAGTATCAAACATTATCCTTAGAGTAACTGAAACTACAGGGTGTCTCATAAGTCTCCATACATAGGAGACATAATACATTCTATACATATATGGTTCTAACATGTATTTCTTTATATTTCTTCTTTATATTTCTTCAGCAGTGGAGGACACGCATTGAAATGTGTTCCCGACAAAATGGCAGTCATATAGAGCATATTACAGGGTGGGGAAGCAAAATGTACAATGAACATTTTGTTGTTTTTTCTCAGCAGGCACTACGTCAATTGTTTTGAAACCAAACATATATTGTCATAATCATACCTAACACTATTATCCATACCTTTTCAGAAACTTTTGCCCATATGAGTAATCAGGAAAGCAAACGTCAAAGAGTGTGTGATTTGCTGAATGCACTCGTCACACCAAAGGAGATTTCAAAAATAGTTGGAGTGTCCATAAAGACTGTTTATAATGGAAAGAAGAGAATGACTATGAGCAAAACTATTACGAGAAAGTCTGGAAGATACTATTAAAGAAGAATGGGAGAAGTTGTCACCCAAATATTTGAGGAACACTTGCGCAAGTTTCAGGAAGCGTGTGAAGGCAGTTATTGAGAAAGAAGGAGGACACATAGAATAAAAACATTTTCTATTATGTCAATTTTCTTGTGGCAAATAAATTCTCATGACTTTCAATAAACTAATTGGTCATACACTGTCTTTCAATCCCTGCCTCAAAATATTGTAAATTTTGCTTCCCCACCCTGTATATAAATAAAAATGGTCTATGTCAAGAAACATTTATTTTTCCTATGTATGGAGACTTATGGAACACCCTGTAGAAAAGCACTTGGAGAGCGCAGACCTCCACCAAGGCACATCTGCCCCCCCCCCCCCACCCACACCCACACACACACACACACACACACACACACACACACACACACACACACACACCACAACCAAAATTTAATCATTTATTCATTGTGCTAGTATCAACATTTCCTGAAAATTTCATCAAAATGAGTTATCTTGCTAACAGACAAACAAACAAAGAGACAGACAGGCAGACAGACAAACCCCGATGAAAACATAACCTCCGCCGTTACTTGGCAGAAGTAATAAAGTTTCATCAGGGTTACTTATATGGATCTGGCAGTTTTATGTGCCAACACAAAGAGTAAATGGTGTACTGATGGCTGGGGTACAGCTTCCAATTGTAGACCCCATGGAAGGTAAACGTTGTGGGCCATTCAGAAAATAAATAACACTGGGTTACAAAAAAATGTTTTTTGGAAGTTGTCTAGGTTTTTTCAACTGAATTAGGACCATTTTGCACCGCTAAATCCAAAAATGACATCTGTTTTTCTCAATCAGGTCAGGTTTTTTTGCTAATTTGATTTTGAAAAATTTCATCTTCTCACAAAATTAATTACATTTTTGTGACTTTATCAGTTGATTTTTTTATATAGTTCTCACCCAAAATAGGTTTTAAGAGAAAAAAAAAAAAATCATTTTCTAACAGGATTCCTGTTAGGTACAATGGTGTATTCACTGCAGATGTAGCAGAATACGTCAGGCTTATTTTTGCAAGATCTTCTAGTCGAAGCCATTTCATTCACCTGTAATATTAAAAAAAACATTAATCATAAATTGGCAAAAAGTAAAATCTTCAGAACTCGTTTATTGCAAGAAATATGAAAGAATCGTGTATCATATGATGTGAAAATGCCCATAAATGTAAGCAAAAATGTTAAAAAGCCAATATGTAGCATAGTTCAGAAAGTTGACCTGACTGAGCAAAATTAGTGTGATTTTTGGATTCAGCACACCAAAATTATCCTAAATCAGCTCAAAAAACTTAAACAATAAATTTGTTGTTGACCAGTGTTATCTGTAAATCTGTCGTTGGAGCAGGTGGGTGGTGGTGGTATGCACATACTGTAAGAACTGGAGGTATAGGGGTGTGCTTCATAAGTGCTGTAACAACCGCAACTGGTGTGAAAATTAAAGTACAACTTAACTTTGGATGTCCAACTCCCAGCTTCTATGCCTCTCTTTTACTGTGGAGCTTACACAAAATTTTCACAATTTAAAATCTATATCTGGCGTCTCATTCTCCTCAACTGGAAACACCCTCAACCTCCATCTCAGTGCAGGTGGGTGGAACAGCTGTTACTGTCCATTAGACTTGAACAGCTTAGATTTTCCCTCAATGGCTCCTTAAAGTCATTTGAAAAACTTGGAGACCTCTCTTAAATTATATTGAAACCTTGACATCTCTGCCTGATTGTGATGACTGAGCCCCCCCCCCCCCCCCCCCCCCCCCTCCTTATTTTGTTTGTTTGTTTTATTTTAGCTACTTTTTTGTTGTTTTGTTTTGTTATGTTAATTAGACAATTGTTGTATCTATTCTGTACTGATTACTTGTCAATATTGGATTTACATTAAAGATTGTCTTCTTTTGGGTAGGGTGGGATTATGGGAGGGACAAAAAGAAAAATGAAAGAATGGAAGTCCTTTTTATCACATTGTACTGTCATGCCTGTAAAATTACTTCCAATAAAAAAAGTAAAAAAAAAAAACAAAACAAAACAAAACAAAAAAACTATATCCACTGGGCCCCCTGTAAATGCTGGGCCCCATGAATTTGTCTTTACAGTGCCCCAGACTGATGGTAATGTATGTCTCGATAAAGAGGCTTAGAAATGTTTTTTACTTTCTTATAGAGCAGTGGTTCTTAACCTGGGTTCGATCGAACCCTAGGGGTTCGGTGAGTCAGTCTCAGGGTTTCGGCGGAGGTCAAGACACACACTCAACTCATTAGTCGGGTGTGTGTGTCGGGCTAGGTCCGTGTATGTAAACAAACGGCTTCAGAGGCTCTTTCTCTGATTGACATCCAATATACGCAGTGTATTGTTGTTGCTTATAGCACTACAACACAATCCGGAAGTGTTTATAATCTCTTCCACTCATCTGACGATGAATTATTTGAGTATTTTCCACATCGTTGTTATGACTTTTGCTACTTCCTGTTAACCACGGCGGCAGCCATGTATAGCATTTGTTTACATTTTTCGGTCACCGCACTGGTCAGTTACAATCATGCGATGACCGACGCACCGTCACGGATGGAGAAATCGTATTACTCTAAAGCCGTCAGTCACACTGATTTGCAGTAAATATTCATTATTATTGTAGCCTCATGGAAATTAGGTGATGGGTGTGTGTTAAAATGTTAAAAATGATAAATAGCATAAATACAATAAGTTCATTATTGGAATACATTAGGTTAAAAATTAAAACCATTTCAGTGTGGTAGTATTAAAAAGGTCATGTCTTTGTGAAAAGGTATGTAATTTGTTGTAAGTTCATGCATTGTGTTGGTTTTGTTCTTTGAACACAGTGACGTTAATGCACGGTTCATTTTGTGCACCAGTAAAACATATACCTGTGTCTTGAATTTGAAAAAAATCACATTTTATTTTTTTTAATAAAGAAGGGTTCAGTGAATGCGCATATGAAACTGGTGGGGTTCAGTACCTCCAACAAGGTTAAGAAGTATGAAATGAAGTCAGCCTTTTGTTTTTGGACAGAGAGGGGACAGCTGCAGAAGGAAGGTGAATATTCTCAAATTCTGCTTTTAGCTCCTGTAGCTTTAAACATATTTTGTCTACTATTTTTTTTCTTGTCTGATAATATGACTAGGGACTGAGGTCAGTCCCAAATGAGCTTGTTATGAGTTCTGAATATAGTGCAGAGATCACTTTAACAGTTTGACAGCTCATTTATAACAGTAAAAAAAAAAAAAAGCCCATGTGTCATAAATTCTCACACTGTAATTGAGTTTAGCACATTTCTTTTTATATTTATTTCCTCCTCCACATTTGCAGTGTATTTCAGTGGGTGCATCTTCACACATTGTCTCTACACTTTCATTAGTTACTATGCAACCATCACCGAGCAGGAGTTTGGAGATCATATAAAGTCTGATGAAGGCTGTAAAGATCAGTGTTGGTTTCTGTAAAATCCTTGAAAAGAGGTGATGACATACACATCCAGTTGCTAAAAGGTGTGCAGGATCCCCAAAAAACAGTAGAAAGAATGAGATAAGGTCCGTGCTACCTGTGAGCTCCCAAAAAAATATTTATTCATCTGTCCTTCATCAGACATGGGACTGGTCATGACACACAGCTGTTTATATAACCTCCTAAGACCCAGGAAATATCAGCAAAGTGCAAGCTTTTTTTGTTTTTTATTAAATAAGTGCCTATATTGGAAACATCATGATGCAACAGTTTTTTCAGATGCAGTTTTTAAAATTTTTATGGAATGTCGTTTGTGATGGACAGTTTTCTTTTCTTTTTTTTTTGTATAAAGTTGTGAAACTCCTGTCCACAAATGTGGACAAAAAACCTTTAGCTGGGTCTTAGGAGGTTAAAGTACGCTGGAAAAAATCCAAATCTTGCCAAGTTTATGTTTCTCATTTCTAGTCAACATATCTCATCAAACTTAAAATAAGACATAATCACCTAAAGAGTAACTTTTCAGTGAGATATAAGAACTTATTTTTAGACAATAGTTCTTGAAAATCTTATTTCAAGAAATCTTACCAAGATAGTTTTCACTTGTTCCATTGGCAGATTTTTTTTTTGCTTAATTCAATTAAATTTTGCTATAAATAAGTTCATATATATATATATATATATATATATATATATATATATATATATACATATATATTTGTGATGTTAAAATGGGGTCAGAAAAGGTTGGGAACCACTGCTTTAGGTGATTATATCTTATTTTAAGCGTGACGAGATATTTTGACAAGAAACAAGAAAAATACACTTGGTAAGATTTGGATTTTTTCCAGTGTACTAACTGCAATATCACGTGACAGGTAATGCAAATTATCTCATGTTATCAGTAACTTTCAAATAGACGTAAGTGTCTTTAAATACATAATAATTCATATACAATTCAAGTATATATAATTATATTATAAGTATATATAATTCAAGTACAATAAGCAAGTTTCTTTAAATTAATATAAATACAATGATCAAGTTATTTTAAATACATATAGATTAAATAAAGTAGTTTCTTTAAATCCATATAAATTCATGCATATACAACTATCATGTGGCGATTAATAAAATGTTCTGTGTGTGTATTTTTCTGTCCATCTGAATGTGGTGACACAACCACAGCACTTACTGATAACATCCAATCATTTGCATTACCTGTCACATGATATAGCGATTAGTACTCTATATAAACAGCTGTGTCATGACCTGTCCTATGTCTGATGAAGGGCCGATGCTTGAAATGTCACTATTGTAGTGAATAGATATTTTTAGGAGCTCACAGGTTGTACGGACCGGACCTTCTGTAAAATCCTGCCATAATAAAGTGAGTACAATATGCAGTGTCTCCCTATAATTCAGTGTTTTTCAACCTTGGGGTCGGGATCCCACGTGGGGTCGCCTGAAATTTCTAGTAATTGATAAAAAAAAAAAAAAAAGTACTGCTAAAAAATATTGGGTGAGTTGACAGAGACAATCCCAATCCATAAAAGACATGACAAACTGTGAAGCTGAAACTGAAGCACTGTGGTTCTGTTTATCTGTCAAATGTTCATTGTGGTCAGTTTCAGATGCTGCAGCTCTTTCATAATTCATAGTTTGAGTTCTTGTTTGTTCAGTATTAATTGTCAGCCTTGTAAATCCAAGCTGGACTGACTGTACATATCCTGACCAAGGAAAATAAAATTCCCACTTTGTGCAGTAATCTACACCTGGCTTTTCTGCCTCCGTCCATAATAATAAACATTATATAGACTAAAGGTCATCTAAAATTAACGTTTATTAGCAACATAGTATAGCAAGCTATTACATGATCAAAAACAAATTAATTTTAGCAAAATAAATTTAAAAAAAAAAAAACGGTCTCTGTTCTGAATGTCTGAGGTCGCCAGAAATTTGTGATGTTAAAATGGGGTCATGAGCCTAAAAATGTTGGAAACCACTGCTATAATTCAAACAAAATTAAAAGAAGAAGGGCTTATTATGGTACAGGATTGATTGTGTCACCAATAATGAGTATAATTAACATTACAAGGAGCTAATTAAGGTGAGGCTTCCCCATTTTTACAGTACTTTCCTCTACATTAATGTTTTGATCCCTCCGGGAAAACCTTTTAAAACGATACTGACTATCAAGAAATATTAGCTGACGTCAACTCCTCATCAATTTCCAGTCTGCCCACATCAGCAATAACAGTATTGAAGACTGCAGTGAAATGGATTCAGACAGAACTACAGATGAAGACTTATCGTATCATTTTACAGCTCTTAAGTCAGGATGAGATATTATGCAATACCACCAAAGTGCTTTCACAATCTTTCTTTAGTTTTATTATCATATGGCAAGCGATAATGTCTTGCTTTTCAGCCAACATCCATTATATTGTATCACAGCTGTATAATATAGAGACCACTTTTTAGTGCAAACGTGATGCATTTACAGTACACATCCCATCAAGGATATCCTAATCCGGTGAGCTGTTCAGGGAAGAAGAGCGAGAAATCACTAGGTACTAAAATGGGGGTTCTCTGAAATTCACAGGCCTTTTTCCTGAAATCAATAAGCTCCTCTTGACCTTTATGTGCATCAATAATGGTATTTCTATCTTTTGGAGGAGGATATGAAGTTTAGTTCATCCTCTAATCGGAGTATTTCTTCCCCTGTGGAAACTGTTGGTTTTAGCAGTCAAGTGCTGCAGAGCTCTACAGAAACACATATTGAGACTTAAATGGGAAAAGTGAAGGAGGAGAAGGTGCTAGGTGATCAAGTGAAGAATACAAGAAAGAATGAATGCCTTAATGTCTTCCATTATTCTTTGACATGTGGTTTAATGTGTACCTGTACCATGCTTATGTGTATTACTTAAAATGCGACAAATTGGACCTTTTTATTATGTAAATTACGAACCTATGGGGAGCAGCTATTGTCGGCCAGAAGGGACGTATCGTCATTGATTCCAGGTGATCGAGTGCGAGTAAACAAGCAGCAGTCAGTGAGTGAGATTGAGTGGAAAGCATGTGTTTGCACTCACTGTTTGTGTGGCTGTAAGCTTTTGCACTCCACCATTGTCCTAGAGATGTGACCCAGCACTGGCTGATAAAACTGGTCTGCAATTTTTTAGAAATGATCTGCTTTGGAGATTAAATGTCCTAAATGTTATGTATTTTAATAAGATTCATTGGAAAACAAATGACAAAGGTGCTGGTTTGCTGATGTTTTCAAGGTATATGATAAAGTGTTATTAAATACAGGGTGGGGAAGCAAAATTTACAATATTTTGAGGCAGGGATTGAAAGACAGTGTATGACCAATTAGTTTATTGAAAGTCATGAGAATTTATTTGCCACAAGAAAATTGACATAATAGAAAATGTTTTTATTCTATGTGTCCTTCTTTCTCAATAACTGCCTTCACACGCTTCCTGAAACTTGCGCAAGTGTTCCTCAAATATTCGGGTGACAACTTCTCCCATTCTTCTTTAATAGTATCTTCCAGACTTTCTCCTAATAGTTTTGCTCATAGTCATTCTCTTCTTTACATTATAAACAGTCTTTATGGACACTCCAACTATTTTTGAAATCTCCTTTGGTGTGACGAGTGCATTCAGCAAATCACACACTCTTTGACGTTTGCTTTCCTGATTACTCATATGGGCAAAAGTTTCTGAAAAGGTATGGATAACAGTGTTAGGTATGATTATGACATCAATATATGTTTGGTTTCAAAACAATTGATGTAGTGCCTGCTGAGAAAAAACAACTAAATGTTCATTGTAAATTTTGCTTCCCCACCCTGTATATATATATTAGTTTATGTACATTTATTTATACAATAGATTTATACATCTTCCACTGATAGAACCTGTAAAATGAATGTATTGTCATGTGCAGACAGTGTTTCGAAGTAGATCTGGTAGATCTGAGACTAACATTCCTTTTGAATAAAACCCATTCACTCGTTAATTCTCAAATTTCACATTTTGACCCCAGACTGTATCTTGGAAACTTCAGCCAACCAGGATTTTGGACTAGTTTTTCTTTATCAGTGACTCACACATGGTAAATTTTCCCTACTTTTATTCTGAAGTATTTTACTTGTAGACCAGTGTAATGTGTCATCTTAGACTGGTGTCTGTTGCACAGGGTCAGTGATGAGTCCAACACAGCCACAGTAATCAGACAATACAACGTTACTGCGTCACTACCGGTGCTGGAACAGCCTGTAAAGGAGGAAACATGGCTCTGACCATGGCTGACTGACGGAGCAGTGACTTAGTACTCGCACACACTTGACAACAGGCTATGATGTAAGTTACCTGATGGAACCGCTAGTATTATACGTGATTTTTTGAATTAACTAGCAATCAAAATTTACTACAGGTACTCTTTGACCCTATAAAACCAACTGTATCATATTTGCTACACCAGGTTCTGAGACCTCTATCTAATCAACAGATGAGTTCTTACTTTAAAAACGTGCTGAATATGACCTGATACATGTTTTTGTCCCCTGGTGGATTATCAGCCCACTGCAGCCAGTGGATGGGCTTTTTTTGGCCTTTTCAATACGGTCACTATCGTTAAATCATCCACACACTTTTTGCAGGAAAGTCTTTGCTCCTGTTACGTTAAGAGGAACATTTACATTACCAGTCAAAAGTTTGGACTCTCCTGGTTTTTCTTTCTTTTCATGACTATTTACATTGTAGTTTCTCACTGCAGGCATCAAAACTATGCATGAACACATATGGAATTATGTAGTTAAAAAAATGTGACATAAATTAAAGCTTGTTGTAACCCTAACCTATGTTTTAGATTCTTCAAAATAGACACATTTTTCTTTTATTACTGCTTTGCACATTTTTGGCATTCTCTCAATGAGCTTCATGAGGAAGTCACCTGAAATGTTTTCCAACAGTCTTGAAGGAGTTCCCAGTGATCCTGAGCACTTGTTGGTCATCTGAGGTCTGTCTCATGTCATTTAAATGAGGAGAGTCCAAACTTTTGACTGGCTGTGAAGATCGTTATTCTTTTTTTTTTTTTTTTTTTTTAACCCTTTCATGCATAGGTCACTCCAGTGGACAGTTATTCTCCAGCTGTTCTCTTGTGTATTAATGGGTTTTGTTGTTTTAGTTCCATATCAGCCGACACAGTGGACACTGATGCTCCATCCCATACACTGTAATTCAGACCATTACTGTAACTTTGCTGTTCTTGATAAACCTGATCTGCAGTAACATGTTTGACTGTAAATCAATTATTTGTTAGACAAGAAGGTTTTTTTTGCATATTATCTCCATGAAGTGAATAATTACTAGCATTAGAATATGTTAAAATGTGAGAAGACATCAGATTAGCAGCATTAAAAATGTTTTTATTTCATTGTTTTCATATCACTTTCTGCTATTTTGTTTTAAACACTTGTTTCTTTACTTCAAAAATTAAATGCACGGATATTTTTGTAACTCCATAGGAAAAAAAAAACCCTGATCACATAGTTTTTTTCATGCCTAAGGAGGAATAAAAACACTGAAGAAAAAAATCTTGACTAAGGTTCTCACAATTCATGCATGAAAGGCTTAATAAGTACTTCATGTACTGAAACAATGTGTAGTTACTTGATGACTGATTATTTATGGTACAGTTAAATTGTGTTAATAATGTGGGTATCAAATTTGCAGGTTTTTAAGGTGCTTTATAAAAAGGCCTGATGTATCAAATGTAATACAAAAATATAACATACAAAATGATATGGCAACATTTTTTGTTTGGATTTTGTTAAAAGGTCTAATAATGGGGGGCAGCCATGGCCTAGAGGGCTGGAGAGTTGGCTGGAGCGTCGGCTAGTGACCGAAGGGTTGCCAGTTCAATTCCATGGACTGGCAGAAAAAGCTGTTGGCTGATGTGCCCTTGAGCAAGGCACTCAGCCCCCCCATGTGCTTCCCGGGCGCCTGCCATAGCAAGCCTGCCGCCCCTAGTTTGCAGTGTGTGGTGTGTTCCTGCATGTTCTGGAGATGGGTTAAAAGCAGAGTTAAATTTCAGGGTGTGGTAAATTGTACTGTGTACTGACAATAAAGGATCTTAATCTAATAATCTAATCTAATCTGATAAAGATCTCAATTCCAAAAAATTGAAATTTGTGGTTAGTTTTTAAAAGGTTAGGTTTTACAGGGTTAAATGGGGAACGTGAACGAAGGAGAACGAGTGAAGAATACAAGAAACAAAGAGCGCCTTAGTGTCTTCCATTACTCTTTGACACGTGGTTTAACAATGGCCAAGCCTCTTGCCTTAGGTTGAATGTCTAACATGACATTGGTATTCGGTGTGTGTGTGTCCTCCCCTGTACGTCCACCTCTGAGTCACGCTGACTGAACCCTCGGCCGCTCTAGGTACATGACCTTCCCGCCGATGCCAGCACGCTGCTGGCTCTCCGCATGTGAAGTTGTTAATGTCAGATCGCTCTCTCCTATCCGTCTCTGTCTCACTCTCTTCCTGTCACACACAGCGAGGTGAAAAACCCGACCCCTAGGTCTTACATGATCATAATCCTATCCCTTTTCACCCTCCAAGGCTTGGGACATTTGGCGCTCACATCCAGAACTACTGACCTTTCATGGGGATGTAATCAACACCAGTTACAGCCTCCTCATTCTATGTCTACCTCTAGGCCTGAATGATATATGACAATTTCTACATGCTATGTGACTCAGACCTGGAGAACCTATAAACTCATAGAAATCGTCATCCTCTACCTAGGGCTGTGACATATGAAAAATAACTCATATGCTGGTACAGGTACTTTCATATCCAGAAACCAGTGCTTAATATATTAGTCCTTCTTATCTGTAAATTCAATGAAAACAATCACTCATCTAAGTTAAATGAGTTTGGAATAATATACTTAGTAATGCTATTTTCTTTTTTTTTTTTTTTTTTTTGCAGATTTTCAGTTAAGCATGTAAAAATAATGTAGAATAGGAAGATATGAAACATTCATTATGTCACTCGTACTTTGGGCCAAGTCAAGTGATTATGTAAACCATGACTATGTCTTTGCAAATGGGCCCTGAAGCATCATCTGAATGAAGAAAAATATCACTGTAAAGAGTGTGATTTGTTGCACAGTTAAAGAAATTATAGGGTGTCATAAAATGTAAAGCAGACTATCCTGGTCGTCAGTGGAACTTGATCACAGTTTACGTCTGTTGTAAAGAAATGACTGTCATTCAGCTCTAATATCCACATCAAATGTATAATCATTTTACACTATCAGGTAAAAAAAAAAAAAAAAAAAAAAAAAAAGCAAAAATAAAAACATGTTATTTTCTGTACATCATCCAAACAGTACAGTCTGCTTTGAACGCCTAACTAGCATGAACAGTTCTAACGGACACATAAAAATACATCTGAGCTCAACTTTCTGACAGTATGATAATGTAATAAGTACTTTTAGATTGCTGCTGTTCCTGGTGTATTCCAACTAGAATAACAGTAGGTGCATTTCCATCCAGCTGGTTTATTTGAATTTTAGATTTTCACATTAAAAAACCTGAGTGGAAATGCTAAAAATTAAAAGAATAAATAAATAAATAAATAAGCAGATTTACCAAATTATTCTTTTTTTATGTGTGTGCCTGTGTTTAGTTTTCATTTTTTATTCTAGTTATTTTTCTTTTCTTGTGCTGATGATAATAAAATTTTTCCCTAGGGTATATATAGGGAATAAAGGTTATCCGTTTATGAAACAAACAGAAAAAACATATTAAATGGAAACAATGAAGCACTAGAATGTATGGCTTTGAATAATGGCTTTGAAACAGTAATATATGATCCAGACCAGTGGTTTGGTTCTGTCAGAAAACTTCAGGTTTTTGTCCAAACATTTCTTAAACCTATCAGTCATCAGCTCAGGTGACAGGTGTTGTATGATGACTATATACTGAAAAACCAGGATGTTTATGAAGAGGTAGTGAATGGATATGTGCCCACATTTGCATCTTCTCGACAATTTTCTGAAAATCTGGTTTCACCCATAATGACTTACTACTTTTGTGGCAGCTCCCAAATGAATTTTTCTATATATTTAACCTTTTTTTTTTTTTTTTTTTAAGGGATGTATTGCAATTTATTATAATATTATCCTTTTATTTAGCATTTTTCAGTTTAAAACATGCACTTTCCTATATTTAATTCACATATTCATAAAAACTCAGTAAATTGAAAGGTTATTATATCAGAAACAGAAAAAGCTAGGACTGGGCAAGTTAGTGTGTAATGACCGCGTTAACGCATTCATTAAATAACGCCGACAATTTTTTAAAATCTCACGTTAATGCCATTTTATTCTAATTCCTATTATTCTGCCCCTACTTGTGTGTGTGTAGCGATTAGCTCAGCAGATAGACAACAAGTTTCCCAAGAAAAGCCGGACGCCAAAAAATTCTCTCCAGATCTTTTACTTGAGACTCACTGTAAAACTGCAACATACATACAAAATATGTCTCAGTTCTGTTCATTGCCTTAGTACATTTACATGGCGTTATACATTTAAATGAATGGGGAAAAGACCGCTAGCTCGATGCTAACTTGAATGGGAAAATCCATAGACACACTAACGATTAGCATTTACAGTTAATTTAAGATTTACAATGTCTTTTTATCCAGCAACAAAGGTTCACATCAGATATATTTGATACTATTCATTCTTACAACTGAACATAAAATACTCACAGGCAAACGTTTTTGGGGCCATACAAACAGAGTGAAAGAAACGTGTCTGTTAGTTCTTTCTTATGTCCGAACTGGCTACGGTAACACTGCAAGGACAAAACATACGTTAGTGCAAATTATTCAGACCACTACAGGGCCCCCTTTGCTTGCTTTGAACAACTGAACATCCCATATTATTGGGCTTATTAGTATGAGTACTTATTAGTGGGCTTAAGACTCCTGTCAATCACTCACAACCGGAAATGAACTGGTGTGGACATAAACATGGAGAAAAGTAGTGGTTTGTTCCATGGACGTTTTCATTTTAAATGTCTTCAGATGGTGGGGTTGAGAAGAACAAAGTTGTTTGGAAGCACTACAATGTGGAATATAACATATAACTATGTGATTAATCATGATTAATCACAGAAATCCACATGATTAATTGTGATTAAAAATTGTAATCGCTGCCCAGCACTAGAAAAAACTAAAGAAAAAGTGAAGTTTTTACCAAAGATATCAATAATTGAATATAAAAACAAGTGTCTCCATCCACTGTCATTTGGTGAATTAATGTTGAAGAAGATGACAGTGTTTCCACATTCACTACGGAGCCTCTGAACATCCAAATGGGTCATATCTGATGACCATGAAAAGATGATAAACTGTATTTTACACCAATTATTTACACGTATTGATAAGATTAGTGGATCAGCAGGCATCAAACACTTCAGATCAGTAGATGCTTTTGTTTGTCAGTGGCTGTTTGGGTCTTTATGGGTCAAAAATGCAATAATTTTAACAGAATAGAAAAGCTATAACACTCATAATTAGGTGAATGTAGACCAATGTGGGTTGGGGGGTGGGAGGGTCCTACTTTTCTCCTTTTTTTTTTTTTTTTTTTTTAATTTTTCTTTGTTGTTAGTTGTTTTTTGGAAAACTGGAAAATTGGACATGCTTATATCTGTGCTGAGAGGATATGTATACTGAAACTGTGCCCTATGTGGTGGAAAAATTTACTTTTTATATTTTATACTCTTTATATTTTATACTGTTAGTACATCTTCTTTTAATGCTGAGTCATTCTTCATGCATATGCTTATGTGTGATGGTTACCACTCTGTAACACCCCCGACTCGGGAACAGAGTTCTTACCTGGAGTTAAAACCCAAACACCTAAATGTCTGGATATGTGATGGCGCCTGCATGCTAGATATTATTTAAACAAGGTAAGGGGTAAGAGGCCAATATGACCCCCCCCCCCCCCCCCTTAACTGGAAGGACTGGTATGGAGTGGAGTGGTATGATTTAAAAATGGGGTTGTCATTTGGGTGTCACCATTGGGGGGGTTGGATTTTTGGTCTATATAATCTTTAATATTTTCATGGTTAATCAGACTTCACTTACAGAGTTTCTCTATGATTGACTTCTCAATAAATGCATTTATTTATTTTAACTCTAACTTTCTCTCCTCCTCTTTGTGTGTGGGTTATCAGTTGAACATTTCCACAACATCTAATAATAAGATTATTGAAAAAACAACCAATGCAATAATATTGGATGTAAACCTACCTGGTGTTTATCTCAGTATTACCTCTGTCTGTTATGGAGCAGGTTATTCTACTTTTATGTGTGTTTTAAGTGTTATTCTGTAACAAGTTTAAGTCCAAGGTATACTCTGACATCAGAACTGGTTATGTGACAAATAGACGGAGAGGACATTGTGTCCATTGGGCCATGTATGCTTAGGGGCTCACTGACTTAGTTTAGTAACTCACAGAAAGTGAGCTAGAGGTCTTTGTTGCTTCTAAATGGGTCTGTGCTCTGTGACATTGGTAACAGAGTGCTAAAACAGATGGTTCAAGACAAATCTCTCTGCAGTTCCTTATTTTAATGGCTCCTTTGGAGACATCAAATATATATATATATACTACGTTATCACTAGCACATGTCTCTCTTTTAATGTAAGGCCTTCGACAGGGAGCAGCAGCGTATGATAAAAAAGAAAATATCTACTATAATACACACCAGAGCATGGACGTCCCACTCTGCCATAATGGCTAATAGGGCACTGCTGGATACATCCCTCAGTGACATCTCTCCATTATCCCCTTCCCTCCGCCTTATCTTCCCTCTAAAGAAAGTACACAGGGTGGTTCTATCCTCGCACCAAAATAAGTGGCAGACAGAGAGCCAGATGGGGGAGAGGAAATGGGAAAAAGGAAAGTGCTTCTACACCAGCTGCTATCCTGAAAAGTGGTTACATTTAGAGGAAGGGGGGGCAGATCAAAGATGCTGAAACCATTACACACACATGTGGCTTGTTCTTTTTATGAGATTCCAACGGGTCAGGTGGTAATGACTCCCCTTTCACATTAGAGGCTGTTTAGTGGGCCAAACCTGACAAAAGACTGGGATGATCAAAGAAGCTCTGCTGCATGGCTTTGAGTATTTCAATGGAGGGTTTTTTTTTTTTTTTTTTTTTTTTTGTATGGCCGTGTGTGGGTGTGAGTGAATATAAACCCTGGACCTGGATTTCAGCAGTAGAATTAATAATACATAGAGTAAAATAAACTTTAGGCTGCGCAGTATATTATAACACACATTAGATCATATGACGTTTGATTTTATATTTTGTTAATACACACTTTAAAGTACAAAGATTTTAAACATCAGAATGATACGTGATGTCTGGATATACGGATTAATTAGTGCTAATAGAACCTTTTACAAATATCAATAACTGCAGAACTTGGCTCTGATACTGATCGATGGCTCATATTAAACTTCTGAACACACTTTGGATAATAATAATAATAACTGTAAACCTTTAGAAATGACCCACAATTTGACAGTTAGTGCCATGTTTGGGTCAAGATACACTAAGGCATTACTCTGTTTGTCATTCATTTACTTGACTGACTGATTTATGCACGTATTTAGTACTGTGAATTTCTGATTTCATGTTCAACAGAGATCTTATTGCGTAATTAAATGAAAAATAGGACACTTCTGATTATTTTTCAGGGTAAGGTGAAATCAGATGGTCACTCAGTCATTGGCTTTTTCCTGCAACTATCATTACTATATCGCCCTTTAAAAATCACTCAGCCATTAGTGTGATCAACAGTTTTGGTGGGAAGTTAAGATTGTTCTAGGCTTCATTGCTAATGCTTTAATGAACTATTATAATTAACCCATAAAGACCCAAACATCCACTGGTGACCGAAAACATTTCCTGATATAAAAATTTAAATAACAGCTGATCCACTAATCTTATAAATCCACGTAAATAATTGGTGTAAAATGCAGTTTGTCATCTTTTCACGGTCATCAGATGTCAGTTACCGTGGAAACACCATCATCTTCTACAACATTGATTCACCAGTAAAACCCATGCAGTTTGATAAACAACAATGAATGAAGACACTTGTTTTGACTTTCAGTTAATGATATATTTTGCTAAAAAAAAAAAAAAAAAAAAGTCACTGTTTTCTTCCATTTCCTCTGTTTTCAAATAAAAACCTTTGGATTTACTTTGCGCTTTTTTGAACATCTACATGATCAGTAAATTAAACATTGTCAAATACCTGATTTTTATTTAAGAATGCAAAATACTGAGCATTATATTTGAATAAATGGTGATAAATCGCTTAAGAAAAGTAAAAAAAATAGAGAAAAAATCATTTGGGAACTGCCACAAAAGTAGCACTGAGTCTTCAAGGGTTAAATTATTCTACTAATTAAAGTTTCATCACAGTCTTCATTAGCTGATAAATACAACAAGTGGTATAACATTTGTGTTTGACTATGACGGCCATGACACATCAGGTTTTCCTCATGTACCGTATCTACTGGATTAAATGCACTCTTTTACAGGAACTCACACGTTCACAAATGTAATCTGAGTCTTCTGAAAGGCCTCCATAACTCAGGGGAATACAAATTTAATTAAGAGCTGTGCAGGGCTCTATAGGATAGCACTGTGTGTAGTTGTGTGTCAATATACTGTGTGTGTGTGTTCTGTTCTTCATATTATCTCTATTTGTCAACACGGTCTACAAAAGCACAATGACAACAACAGGAGCTGCAACTGAAAATATTCTAGTGCGTAATGACTGTCTGATGTCTCCGCATGACTCATATCCCAGCTCCTAACCCCCAAACACCTATGTAACACCAGCATATATCTATATATGTGTGTAAAAAAGTCTCAAAAATGAAAACTTGACAACTAATCAAACAGCGGAAGAAAGCACAAATAGATAAATGTTCCAAAAAAAACAAACAGACCTATCGAAAAGATATAAGTCTTATCATAAATCCGTAGATTTAACAGTTTTCTCACCTTGTCGCCCTCGTCATAAATGTCAAAAATGACCTTCCATGAGAATGAAATACAAGTTTTGACTGTCTTCACACTGACATGCAGTTCTCTGATCTCATCACTAGGAGGTGCACTTGTATGAAGCAAAACTTATCTGCACTTCTATTATCCACAGCCCTCAAGTTCCTCCTGGTGTCTTCCACAGTGGATATAAAGCAGCAGTAATAAACCAACTATGACAGCAGAACGGACACCAGTGTGAAACAAACAACATATTAGAATTTTGGATAGTGTTCCTTAGGGGGGTGTATCTTAAACTGTTATTCCCTAAATTATTGATTGTGTTAATAATAATAATCATAACAACAATATTAAAATAATTGATTTGGGGGTTCTTGGTTATGCTCTGTTGTGTATTTGCTTAAAGAATGAAGCAGCAATCAGTTTATGAGGACAAAAGCAAAAGCATTCATCATCTGTCAGTCAATATTACACACACCCTAGGGAGGATTCACTCATCAAGTCTCAGATACAACGATTATTGCCTCTGAAGTCTCAAACCACAACTGATTACAATGATAGTGGAGGTGGTGATGCTGTGTATATGTGTGTGTGTGTGTGTGTGTGTGTGTGGGGGGGGGGGGGGGGGCACAGTCAGTCAGAGCAGCGTAAAGAGGGGTTTCCCTGGTTAGTTTGGGATGGCACAAATGGGATTATTAGCCCAGAATGGTCAAAGCAGAGGTGAGAGTGGCCTACTTACCATGTTGACTTCTGATACCATGTCTATACTGGCTATGTCTATATTCATCCCCACACCAACAGGAGGACCTGGGATATATATATATATATAAAAAGATAAAATAAGAAAAAATAAAAAATAAAAAAGAGAGAGAAGGGGGGGAGAAACATCGTTTAGGAGTGATTGTGCTGCTGCAATACACAACACGTCAGATGAAACGGTTAATACTGTGTGCGTGATGGGAACACAGATTCAAACTTGTAATATTAGCTGTTGTCAGCCGGATAACAGTTGACAGTGTTTGTTTCTGTCGGGGTTAAAATGCGCTGAGGTGCCGTGAAAGTATTGGCATTTAGTCTAAAAGTTGTTGACATGAATTGATCTAACATGACTTCAGTCACAGGGAAAAAAAAAAAAAAGGATGCAAACCAGTGCGCTCATTTGGATACATGTCCAACATGACACTGAGAGTCGGAAAATAAAGCATGTTTTTTTTTTAATCAAACTACTTCTATTTTAGCCCATCATTTCTCACTTCGGTGTTTCTTTGACTGATTTTACCAACACTGTGTGATCATATTCCATTTGGCATCCGAACAAGCCGAGAAAAAAGCTTTTTACTTTCCGAAATTGCAAGACAGTTGTATTTACGCGCGATAATTGTGGTCATTTTTAACACTGTACTGTTACGAAGGCTGACAAGGCACAAAGTCGAACTGTTTTAGGTGATAAGACGAGTTCATTTACCTCCGAAATCTGGCCTCAATCGTATATCATAACCTTTCAACAATCTATCCACCGTTTCTTTGACCAAAGACATATTGCTAGGGTCACTGACACTGGCACTATGAAGGAAGAGAAAAAGAGAACACAGCAGAGTTAAAAGCGAGACGTTCTTGGACCATTAAGTGCCCAAGTATTTTCCATGCCGTCTGTATCACAGTCACACAGGAGGTAAAAAATGAGTGGAGCATCCTCCGACCCTTCCACTTACCTTTGGGCGCACACCACGGCCACTACGAGGGGCAACGACCACATGCTGAAACACTTCATTCTTCTTATTCTGAACACTGCCATACTTAGGATGTGTGTTTATTTCTTTTAGTGAAGACAGACGAGGTCCAACTTATTCTTGCCAGTGCAGTAATTCCAATGCCGGGCGCATGCGTATTCCCGACCACAACATCAAGGAGCAGCGCTGCCGCTGCCGCTGCTGGTGCTGGTGGTGGCAGAGGTAGGACCCAGCGACGGAGCACATTTAAATAAAGATCGAGAGAGTACAAGTTAGTCAGGGGCAGACCGGGGTCTCCCTGATCTGAGAACATGTAGTGCGGCTGTTTGAGGAGTGGAATTTGCAACGGGGGAGGTCGATGGTTCGAGTTCCCGGGGGGGCAAGGTGGAAAACGTGGGTGGGGTTCTCTCGTTTGGGCACTCGTCTAACACCTTTTCGTCATTGAGCAAGGCACTTAACCCTTTTCATGCTCATGCAAACCTGCTCCACAGCTCCAGTAGCTGTGTATAAGTTATTGAAGGAGAACTGTGTGTGTGTGTGTGTGTGTGTGTGTGTGTGTGTGTGTGTGTGTGTGTGTGTGTGTGTGTAGGTGTGTGTGTGTGTGTGTGTGTGTGTGAAGTTAAACGTAAATGTAGTGTTTTATTGTAAGTGATTCACTGATATCATAACCTAGTGTGGTTGTGTTTGAGGTGTGTGCTCTCTGGGGACAGCTCCCGGATGACAGCGCATCACTCCGTCCTGCAGTGTGTGTGTATATGTGTGTGTGGATCTATCCATGGTGCTGAATCCCCTCTCCCTCTCCCCCTTCACAGTGTATGTGTGTGTGGATCTGTCCATGGTTCTGAATCCCCTCTCCCCCCCCTCACTCAGAATGGGGGGTTACTTGCTATAAAAGCATCCCTGCTCCAACAGTTGCTCACGCATCGATCTCCACGCATTCGGGCCTCTGACGAAAATGAGAAGCGTGGCTGAATCCTCTGCGAGGCGCGTTGCCAATGTAGTGCCTCGGGGTTGAAAGCAGGATGCATGGAGCTAAGCAGTATGCACTGAAGCCTACACTGAGAACATCTCTTACAGCCATGCACGCTTGTGGCTCCACGCACTGGTAAGCAGGATGTGCTCCACTGTGTAAACTCGGACACGAGTAGTCATGGATATGGTGGGATCAGAGGCGGGTATTGGAGCAGTGAGCCCTGGTGTAGGAGTCCTACAGCGGCTGGCTGACAGAGGAGGGTATCAGATCTGATCAGGGGACAATGCCTAAGCACATCAGTCTTTAAATATTAAAACATCAGAGATTAATTAACAAATGAAAATAAAACAAAGTAATATTGTTTTATATTCTTAACTCCATTTGACCTGTTGGAGGCGCTGTTATTAACTCTGGGGATCAGAAGAAGGATAAACTGTAAAATCCAATCAGTGCAGCTGATGCAAAACATTAAATGCTTCCCTTCAGACTTGTGCTGGTGTTACTGAGTTATGAAGGATGGGTTTAGAGCTGCACCATAATGTTTTCAACAACTCCTCCAAACACGTGTTCTCAAACAACAATGGCCATTACTAAACATATAATACCAGGGTCAAGTGCCCAGAGTAAATAATGTAGGTAGAAGGTCATTTTTTTCCATCATTGTGTGTTATGGAGCAGCCTTCTGCGACACATCAAACTGAAGTGGTTTAGAAAAGTCAGATATCACTAGTCTAACAAGTCAAATGCTTCCACAATAAAAGTAGTGAAATTTTACTACGTGTGAGTCACTGAGAAAGAAAAATCAAGTCCAAAATGCTGGTTGGCTGAATTTCTAAGGTCAAAATGTGAAATTCGAGAATTAACGAGAGAATGAGTTTTACTCTAAAGGAATATTTGTCTCAGATCTATCCTTCAAAACATTGTCTGAACATTACAATACATTCACTTTACAGGTTCTATCTAGTGGAACATTTATAAATCTATTGTATAAATGTACATAAACCAATATATATATGTAATTACACATTATCATATACCATGAAAACATCCGCAAACCAGCACTTTTGTTATTTTCTTTCCAATTAATCTTGTTAAAATACGCAACATTTAGCGCATTTAATCTCTGAAGCAGATCATTTCTGAAAAACTGTAGACCAGTGAATTTCAAGGAACATATTTGCAGTGACCTCTCCTTGTTTTTTGATGAGTGACATATTTTTATGTGTTAAATTATGGTGGCGTGTTTTAAATTTTGAGTTTTATATTGAATACTGCTTTAACACATTGGGACCATGGTTTGGATATCTGCTCATTTCTCTGACAATCATTTATTTATTCAGTCTGTGCGTAATAAAATTATAAACATAAACACTATTAATAGTATATTAATGCCTCGGTTGTTGTGTGCAAAATGTTAATTCGTCAGACAAGGGGTTAAATGAAATTGTTGAGCTGTAAGGATTATCTTGACGGCTTCTTTTCTCCCATATTAATTACATTCTTCTACACCCTTCCCACAAGTCAGAAGTCCAATTAAAATATGTCACACACTTGCATGAATTACCTTTATATTTTGACTTATCTCACACTGGTCACCCAGGGCTATTTAACAACTTGTTTCAGCATGTCTTGGTGAAAGTAATGACTCCTTCATGTCACTCTTAAAAGCAGTGAACAACACTTCTTTTTCGCACCTTTTAAGTCTGTCTATGTGGCATTTGAAGACCAGTACTAGGCTTCGGAATCAAATATGGTCAGTTATTAAATGCCTCAGCCTGTTACAGATACTAATACCTAATCTATACTATACGTATACACACATATACCACTAATGCAGCCAATAAGTAAATAGGAAATAAACCATATTGGTATGAATATAAAATGCAACAATCAAACTGTCCTGTTAAAGACAGAATAAATGCATGGACTGAGCCTCCCAGTGTCTATAATCACAGCCTGTCTCCTATGAACAGCCTGTCCAAACCTGTCTTTTCTTATTAGCTAGAAACAAATGATTACTGGCATAATTTCAACCTACTGTCTGATTAGTTAAATCCTTCTGACTACCACGAATATTGAAAAAAAAACACAATACATTAGATTAGAATTAGATGTGCAGGACCCCAGAGCAGGGTTTTGAATATGGATTAAATTGTAGTCGTAAATAGGTGCTATAGTGAATTTAATACACAGAAATAGCTCCATTTAACAAAGCACAAGGTACTTAACAAGTACCTTTGACATTGTGTTTGTTTTGGTTTTATAGAATATTAGGATTTTTACCCAAACCACGGAAGGAAAGGCAAGGGGTATTGTTTTTGGTTTGTGTGTTTCTTTGTTTGTTAACACTCTAGCAGTAAAACTAAACATTGAATTCATACCAAATTGGATTAATAGATTGCCAGTGACCCAGAATAGATCTGATTACCATTTTGGGAACAGTAGGTCAAAGTTCAAATTTTTAATGAATTTTTAAAATCTTTTTTTTTTTTTCCTTTTACCTATAATGAGTGAAATTTCAAATGCCTGCAGCAGCAAAACTATTAGTTGAATTCATACCAAATTGGGTTTATAGATTGCTAGTGACCCAGAATAGAATAGTAGGTCAAAGTTCAAATGTTTTATTCATTCATTTTCTGAACCTGCTTTATCCTCACTAGGGTCACAGGGGTCGCTTGGAGCCTATCCCAGCTACATAGGGGCGAAGGCGGGGTACACCCTGGACAAGTCGCCAGTTCATCGCAGGGCTGAACATATAGAGACAAACAATCACTCTCACATTCACACCTATGGGCAATTTAGATTAACCAATTAACCTATTAGTGCATGTCTTTGGATGGTGGGAGGAAGCCGGAGTACCCGGAGAGAACCCACGCAGACACGGGGAGAACATGCAAACTCCACACAGAAAGGTCCCACCCCCCGTCGACTGGTGTTGGAATCGAACCCAGGACCTTCTTGCTGTGAGGCACGAGTGCTAACCACTGCACCACCGTGTCGCCTCAAATGTTTTATGAATTTTTAAAATCTTTTTTTTTCTCTCCCAATTACTAATAATGGGCAACATTTCAAATGTCTATAAAAACATACATTTTGTTTCAATTTACTTCAGACTTGGCAAATATATAGAGGCAATTCATATGCTGACATCACCACATGCATAGACATGATGACATCAGCTGGATCAATACCAAAATAAGCTACAGTATGGGTTTGTTGTGCGTGGCACCACTTGTTCAGTCTATTTTCTTCAACAAATTAGACAAATTAAGTCATTCTGATGGTTTTTTTTTTGTTTGTTTTTTAATTATGCATTTGTATTTCTGACACACATTTTAGTGTCTGCAAAACTTGTAGTGTTTTTTTCCTGTATTTCTTTGAAAACTCAAAGATCAGTATTCAAGAGGCTGAATGCCAGACTACACTTATAAAACCTCATTAAACCTCAAATCTCAATCAAATTAACTTAACAAATAACTCCCTTCCTTTGTTGAATTAAGGCATTTAGATTCACTCTGTATTTTCTCCCCTTTCGTTTGGTGTATGATTAAAGGCTAACCGCACCCACTAACAATTAAAGATAACCTACAAACAGCAGGCTGCTCTAGATCTTTTGAAGTCTCAATCACCAAACATTTGGCTGGCTTTTATCTGGTCCATGGAAATGAGCAGGATGACGCTCACAGCTTGAGTGAGTCTTGACTTAGTCTGGTGATTAGGTTTGGTAATACCTGGCAACTTGCTGGCAGGAAAATGTGAAATCTGTGTTCCTGCTGGAGTGCCTTTGTCTACTCCAAAGTAAGCAAGAACACCAGGACCATGGAGAGCTCCAGTTATCCCCACAGCTAACCATATCAGAGCCATAGAAAGAGAGAGTGTTGCAACACACCTTGATGTCGCCGCTCTGGTAATCATGTGGTTCATGTAAGCATCAATACTTCCAAAAGAAACCACACACTGTCATGCGCTCACTGCTGTCTATGGGACAGACAGCAGTGAGTGCAATATTGTTTATTTGTCTCAAACTTTGAAATAAAAAAGAAAAAGAACTAAAACAAACAATAAAATCAAGAAGTCAATTACATATGCACCCATCAATGGTCATTAATGACAGAAAAAGTAATGAAATACAATAAATTTAACATAAGTGTACAATTTAATTTTATTTATATTATTATTATTTATATTTATTTAATTTAGTGTACAATTTAACATAAGTGTATATGAATCAACTCCTAAACACAGTTCATTCATTGCTTGGTAAATAACCAAATAAACCACACACAAGTATATTTCCAACCGTTGTTGCACTAATGTATGTATGTTTGTGTCAGTTATGCTTTTGAGTAGTGGGGTTGACCACTGAAAATACTGTATTTATTACTTTGAAAAGTTAAAAAAATGACATAGAGTTAGCTATCTAGCTTCATAACAGCAGCCAGTAGGTTTACAAAACAAGCACAGGCCAAATAAAACTACTTACAGGCATCACATGCCATTATGAAACATTAACCCTTTCACGCATGAATTATGAATTATGAGAACCTTAGTCAATTTTTTTTTTTTCTTAAGTGTTTTTATTCCTCTTTAGGCATGAAAAAAACAATGCAACTGATTTTTTATTTTTTTATTTTATGAACCTATTTTTCGTGGAGTTACAAAAACGTCCACTCAGCTGGACACCGTACATTTAAGTTTTGAAGCAAAGAAACATTTATTTAAAAATCATCATCAGAAAGTGATATACTGTGTGAAAACTATGAAATAAAAACATTTTTAATTCCGCTAATTGCTAAATTGCTACTGTTTTCTCACATTTTATCATACTATAATATTAGTTATTACTCATTTCATGGAGATAATATCCTCCTGAGACCCAGAAAATTGACAGTTTTTGCTTTTTTACATTAAAAAATTGTCTTGATTAGAAACTGCATAATGCAACAATTTTTTCAGATACATTTTTAAAATTATTTGTATTTATTGATTGATTTTTTACTGGAATGTCCTTTGCAATGCACAGTATTTTTAAAGTAAAACTGTCAAACTTTTGTCCCCTACCAAGGACAAAATACATTGCTGGTTTTCAGGAGGATTTGCACAAAAAAAACAAAAAAAACAAAAACAAAAAAAAAACCTACTCTTTTTTTTTTTTTCTCCAGAAAACTGTTCATTACAGTCTAATAACGATTAGCAATTGATTTACAATAAAAAATGTTAGTGCAGATCAGGTTCATCAAGAGCAGCAAAATTACAATAATTGTATGAAGTGCAGTGTTTGGGATGATGCATACGCGTCCACTATGTTGGCTGATATGGAACTAAAACAACAAAACCCATGAATAAACAAGAGAACAGCTGTAGAATATCTGTCCACTGTAGTGACCACTATGCTTGAAAGGGTTAATAAATTACAAATGGAATAAAATAACTGACCCATAATTCTACCCACTGTAAATGACACTAATTAGCACATTACCTCAGCTGACAAACTTAACTGAACACCACCAGGTTCAGCAAAACAACTAAAATAAAACCCGCTAATAACCAAATTTGCATTACCTTACCTTAGGAGCTCCATTATTTGTGGTTATAGTGGTTAAATCTCAACAGCTGGTGAAGTCAAGCTAGCTAACTATCGGGCTCAGCTGAAAATCAAACATAACAGTTGTTTAAAATATAAATATATACAAATGCTAACACATACCAAAGAAAACAGAATTTACAACATAAATGTCAACTAACACAGGAAATACACTTGATAATTTGAAATTAACTTAGCTCTGGAGTTGCTAGATCAGCTGCAATAGAAATGAATGTGTTTCAACGCTGGGATATTCAATGTTTGGAACTATTGGCGCCTCCATAACCCGAAAGAAAGTCCATATTTTGTCCGCCATTTTTCAACAATGGGAGTCTATGGAAGTGTTGTAACTCTGTTTTCTCTATCGCTCTGAACCATACAAACCAAGTACCTAAAACAATCATGTCTGAGTGTACAGGGTACGACATTCTCATTGCTTAAAAACACAACCATTATTATCCCACCCCCCCCAAAGGGGAGGCAAGAGGTATTGTTTTTGGTTGGGTTTGTGTGTTTGGTTATTAACACTCTTGCAGAAAAACTCTATTAGGTGAATTCATACCAAATTGTGCTTAGAAATTGCCAGTGACTCAGAATACATGTGGTTACATTTTGGGAAAAATAAGTCGAAGTTACAATTTTTTATGAATTTTCTAAATCTTTTTTCTACTCCCATTATGGGCGAAATTTCAAATGTGTATAAAAACATCAATTTTGTTTCAATTTACTTCAAACATGGCACATATGTAAAGGCAATTGATATGTTGATATCAGCACACACATAAACATGATGACATCAGCTGGATCAATGCCAAAATAAGCTGCAATATGTGCGAGGGGCGGGGTTTGTTGTGCCTGGCACCACTTGTTTGATTTCTGTAACGTTCAGTTTTTCATACCATGTCTCTCAAACCTGGAACACATTCACCAACTGTTATCAAAGACCTGCCCACCCTCAGCTCATTCACTAAACATCTAAAATCATGGCTCCTGGAAAATCAAACCTGCCTCCACAATCTTATATAAAGTCATTTGAAACTCTGTAATTGTGCATGCATGTATATAGGTGTGTGTACAATGTAGTATAAATGTATAATATGTTTTACTTGTCTGTTGAATGAATACACTGGATTGTACTATTTTATGTGAACTTCATAGTTTTATATTGGGAATAAAGATGGAAATTAGCCTTGGTTATAATCTTGCACATTGGCACATGTTGTGTTTATTAATATGCACTGTGTCTTTGGAAAAAAAAAAAACAAGCTTCAAACTTAATGGGAAAAAGTTATATTTAACAAAATGTGTGAAAAAAGTTAAAAATATATCTGAGTGGGGGTGAAAACCTTGTATTCAAAAGACTCATCTCTAAATCAATGTTACACAAAGTCACATGCACACAAATGCACAAATGGACTTCAAGTTCCCTGTTGTTTTGACAGACCTCGTCGATGAACACATTTATAAACACAGATTGATGTCCAGGTGGCGCTGCTGGCAGTATAGTGCTGGGGGTTACATCACATGTGACTCAAATAAGTAGAAGATGTCTTCTGTCATGGATGAAACACATGGATGAGAACAACTCAGTCTCCTCATCGACACTATGTGTTATATGAGACATGTTTTCACACTTTATCAGAATATCTGGATGGATGAAGCAAACAGCTGATCAGTCATATGTGGTAAATGTTCATTACATCAGAATTTTATGTCATAATCTGTTTTTAAAAAGATGTTTTTCCATTATTCATTTGTGAAAAATGGTAAGTACATACTGTAGATTTTCTTTTTTTTCTGCAAAATTTTGCTGTTTCTGTTAACAGTGTCTTGTGTGACATTTCTAAAATGCACATTAACGCTATAACACCAAACGTATCATATTTGATACATGAGTTTTGAAGCCCTCTACATGATCAATGTGATAATTTTTTCTTGGAAAAACCTGATGTATAGAATTAGATACATGCAATACACAGATAATCCACCGGGGGAGAGGAATTCATTCACCAGAGGCCTCTCCAGTGACACTACAATCAATCAATCAATCAATCAAAGTTTATTTATATAGCACTTTACAACAACATGAAGAAGACCAAAGTGCTTTACATGTAAAAGCATGATTAAATTTTAAGATAGAAACTACAATGGGCAACATGGTGGTGCAGTGGATAGCAATTGTGCCTTGAATTTCACACTGTGACCCAAGACTGTATTTTGGAAACTTCAGCCAACCAGCATTTTGGACTTGATTTTTCTTTATCAGTGACTCATACACGGTCAAATTTCACTACATTTATTCTGGAAGCATTTTACTTGTAGACCAGTGTAATAAACTGAGTGAACATCACAACTGCACAACTACACTTGTACAGTTAAAATAAATGACCCTCATAAAACCCTCTACTTTCACTTCATGAACCGGACATGGTGAGAAATGTGTGTGTTTAGATTTTAAATAACATTTTAGTTTTAATACTTCAGTTCTGACAGTGTCATTCCCTTGTTTTTCCGTAACAAGTCCACAACCCACTTTTGGGTCAGGACCCACTAAGACAAAACTTACTATTGTGTGTTTCACAATAAAGGCCTTGTTAAAAAGCAGGCTTTAGTCCTTCCAGTTACAGGAAGTGTTTGTATTAGTAGTGTAGCTTTACAGTGAAAGCCAGGAGTTTTTGGATAAACCTGTAACGTAGATCTAAGAAAATCTACTGGCTTCCAGATTCTTCAATAAAATTAAGTCATTCTGCAGTTTTTGAAATTATGTATATCATTCAGTCCATATATGTGCAAACTTTGTAAGATTTTGTAATTTGTTAGTGTAGGTTTTAGTTTTCTTTCCGTCTCAGTCTCTCACACACAGATGGACATGAATCAAAACAATTACCTGTGACAATACATCATACAACATGAAGCAGAAGGCTGGAAAATCAGCATTTTCTTTTTTTTCTCTCAGTGTCTGTTAATTGTAGGGATACAAAATAAAACTAAATGGTTTGACATTGTATGGAATATTTAAAACAATGGTTTTGTTTGTATTTTTGGTAATGTATATTGTATATTATATCAAAGTGTGTGGAAACAATTACACTGGGTTACAAAAAAATGTTTTTTGCAAGTTGTCTAGGTTTTTTCAGCTGAATTAGCACCATTTTGCACCGCTAAATCCAAAAATGACATCTGTTTTTCTCAGTCAGGTCAGGTTTTTTTGCTAATTTGATTTTGAAAAATTTGATCTTCTCACAAAATTGATTACATTTTTGTGACTTTATCAGTTGATTTTTTATATAGTTCTCACCCAAAATAGGTTTTAAGAGAAAAAAAAAATCATTTTCTAACAGGATTCCTGTTAGGTACAATGGTGTATTCACTGCAGATGTAGCAGAATACGTCAGGCTTATTTTTGCAAGATCTTCTAGTCAAAGCCATTTCATTCACCTGTTATAAAAAAAAAAAACATTAATCATAAATTGGCAAAAGTAAAATCTTCAGAACTCGTTTATTGCAAAAAATATGAAAGAATTTTGTATCATATGATGTGAAAATGCCCATAAATGTAAGCAAAAATGTTAAAAAGCCAATATGTAGCATAGTTCAGAAAGTTGACCTGATTGAGCAAAATTAATGTGATTTTTGGATTCAGCACACCAAAATTATCCTAAATCAGCTCAAAAAACTTAAACAATAAATTTGTTGTTGACCAGTGTTATCAATGTTTCATACATCCATTATTCATGCAACAAAAACAAGCAGTGAGGATTATACACAAGGCTGAATTTCTAGCACATAGTAATAATCTCTTTATTCAATCCAACTTATTTAAGATTCATGACCTTGTGTAATACCAGCAATCAATCCATTTTTATTTATATAGCACCAAATCATCATAAAAGTTATCTCATGACACTTTACATATGGAGCCCAGACTCTCATTATACCTTGTTAATTTTATTTAAAGCGTTTAACAAATCACTACCAAATAACACAAAGCTTTTTGCTCTTAGAGAGAGTACTTACGGAAATTTTACACAACCTAAGGTTCGAACTACCAGGAAGAGCTTTAGTCTGTGTGTGTGTGGGGTTTAACTGTGGAACAGTCTGGACCTTCATCACAACCAATGCCAAAATATCCACAGTTTTAAAGCATTTTACAAACGGATGGTCTGGTCACAGCACAGGGAGGGCGGGGCTTATTGTTAATGGCTGGGCCGTTCCATCCTTGGCTCCGTCTTACCTTTGTTGGTTTGTACTTGTTGTTGTTTACCATGTCGGTATGTGTCACTTCCATTACCACTGTTGGTATGTGATTATTGTTGAAATATATTATAAGTTCTGCAGACAATCATTTAGATAGTTACTAAGTGTATCAGTATTATTATGTGAGTACATCAGTTTTCCTAATCTGTTTACTATCTGTTATGTAAGTTATTAAGACTTTAAACAGATGTAATCTTATCATTAAAGAAGCAATAGTAATGTGTCGTGTTGTATAAATGAGAGGTGGGAGTGGGATTTAATATGTTTTCTTCTTCCCACTCCTTTTTTAATCAATGCATATTGAGTTTATTTTATTATGACTAGTGTACATGGCAATAGCTATATTGTCTTGATCACCTTTATTTATTCATGTATTTGCTCTGCTATTAGTTCCTTGTACACATAAAAGTTTGTTTTTTTCTTCTGCTCAAATCAAATAAATGAATGAATGAATGAATGAATGAATGAATGAAAGAATGAATGCATTTTTTCATCCATCCATAAATCCATTTAAACTTCTGAATTTAGCAACGTGTTGATAAGAAAAAAACTGAATTCATCAGTTGCTCAAACTAAGACTAAATGCAGTTGTAAAACTAACAAAAATCTAATTTACAAATAATAGGAATAAAAACAAAAGACAGTAAAAATAATTATAAATAACTAATCAGTGCTTCAAAATGACAACTCTTCCTTGGGCTTATTCAGTTTAAAGTACTGCACAGAGTCTATTTTTCTAAGTCCAGACTTTCTGAAATAAATCCAGAAGTGGAAGACAAATGTAATAAATGTCATGGCTCCCTCTGTCACCTTAGTTATGTGTTTTTTCTTTCCCTTTGCATCAGTGGTTTTTAGACTGACCACTTTACTATTATATCCACTGTTCTTGGAGTGAATTTGCAGGCTTATTTGGGATTCCTGATGCCACACTTGCACTAAAGGCTATTCAAAAGGATATTATAGCTTAACACATCTTTACTAGCATGACGTTTTTTATTGTTGCATTGGAAATCTGCTAAATATCCTTCCATGTCCTGGTGGCTTAAGAACACCGTGTCTTTTCTAAAAAAAACAAGAAAATTAAATATGTGTTGAGAGGATGCACTGACAAGTTTTTATTTCTTATTTTACAAACTTAGAGGTACTGCCCAGTTGAATGTGTGCCTGTTGTTGTACTTTATAATACACAACTTTGTACTGGTCAGGATGCGCTGAGGTGGGGTGGGGTTTGAGGTGGGGGGTGCACTTTGTTCATTTCATTATACTTTTAATTTTATTATTATTATTATTATTATTATTATTATTATTATTATTATTATTATTATTATTATTATTATTATTTCCTACAGTCTAATTAGAGTGCTCTTTCATTTGTTGTTTTTGTATGCATGTGTGTATGTATATATATGTGTAAATGTGTGTATATGTATATATGCATATACTGAATGTATATACTTAGCCAAAAAGAAGGTAAATTGTAATTCTGTGATTGGAAGTGTCTTATTTTTCTCCAAGAAAAACATTTGAAAAAAAAAAAAAAAAAAAAAAAAAAAGATAACGCTTCCACCAACCTCAAAATGACAAGTCAACCTAAATGATACGAACATTTTTCATCGCAATATTCACTAACAGCTGAACAGATGGAACTTTGGAGAGCTTTGGTGATCAGGACCTACTTGTGTCCCATCCGTGTGTCGGTGGATGGATGTGCATATTCTTTAGAAAATGGGACTGACCTGCTTTGCTGTTCTTAATGCCTGATTTACTGAATTGTTTAACATTCCCAAAAGGGCTCTTTCTTTTCTCTTCTCGTTTCTTTATGTATTTTTGCTCTAAGATGAAAATAATGACTGCTTTTCTGAGCCCGTCTGTGAAACACCATGCATTTTTGTGTGTGCAAAAACCAGATTGTCCTGCAGTGATGTATAAAAAGGAATGTCCACAAGGTGTGTTTGAAAAAAGCATTTGTGTTGTTTCATGTGAGTAAACTAGAATTTGTTTGCTGGCATCTTGGCAAGATGATGGAAAATGTGCGTGTAGGAAGGTTATAGTTTGTGTGTGTTTGTATGGGAAGAGTGTGTGCCTGAGTACACAGATAACACATCTCAGTCTATCATCTGCCATGACATTGGCTTTTGTTTTGCAATAAACAAGACAGTGAAAAACCTCAAATATTGGCTTAAACTGTCAGTCAGTTGCGTATTGCACAAGACTTCTCCGCTCAGTGTTAAAGGTTTTAGGTCTTCACTTTTATTGTATTTTCATGCTATTGCATTACTACGACATTGTTAACCTCAGTCTAACCTTTAACCTAGTAGATTTAACTCTGTAATGGTTAACACTGAGGAAGTTGACTATTGTATTACCGATACAAAACTATGTTCAAATCCTTGCAATAGGAAATTAATTTTACTAGTTCAATTGCTCACCATTTACATGCAGGTTTAAGCATAAGACATGTACACAGTAGCTAGTAGATTAATAACAAGAAGACTCCACCTTAAAGTAAGAAGGCAAAGCATGTTTGATTTCACTAATCGATGAGATGGATCAAATATCAGCAGGGACGGTATTCCAGTCTGCAGGGTTTTTACACTTGAGAGCTCTTTTACCAATAGTTCTGTTTGGGAAGCAGTAGAGTTGAGCTGTGCAGAACGCCTCACCTCATAAAATGACATAAAAAGGTGTAAGATACTGTTGTAAGCAATAAGGATAAATGAAGTGAATGCATTCAAGTATAAGCTGAAGCCAATGAATTTGTCTTCTTTATCCCTGTCTTCCGATGGATAAGGAAGGGATGTCTACAGAGTGTTATATGCTATAAGTGAGGCCAAGTCTGATGTAGATGTATTCTGACACAGTAATCCATAGCTGCACTTCTACTACGACTCGACTCAGCCTTTTTGCATTTCCATTAAAAAGTAGAAGTACCTGGAATCTAGTTTTTTAGTATCTGCTCGGCCAAAGTTCCAAAATGAGTGAAGGGATACTAAAATGTGACGTGTAAACATTGCAGACCACTGATTGGTCAGAGAGTTGTTATTTCATCATTGTGTCATCAATTCGTGGCCCGCCATTTTAAACAAACCAGGGGCTCATTTCTGCACTAGCTCGTTAAATTGTTAAGCCCAGCGCAACGCAAAATGCGTCCATTTAACGCATTTTGTGCTATCCCGTTTCTGGGTTTGCTCTTTGTTTGTTAATAACGAATGCAACACAACATGTGTTCATGCCTTTGTTTGTTAACCCCAACGCAAAGCAAAATGTGCTATCCCATTTCTGGCTAGTTGGTTAAAAGTGTGCGCTCGCTCAGTTTCTCGCTACAGGTCTGCGTTAGAATGAGGATGTATACTTGTAGCTTCATTTCACTTCGTTCCTGTCATGTATTTCCTTTGAACTACAGGGTGACACAAAAAAACGGGAACTTTTTAACAATCCAATAAAACCAAGAGTAATGAAAGAAAAATATTTTATTCATAGTAACTGAAACCTTAAAACATGCCATTTAAGAAACAATGATGGAATTTTCATTTTTTAAAAAATTCCTTCCTGTAGATGGCGTCCTCCTGTACGAATGCATTCTTGAAATCTGCTGTTGAGATTCCTCATTGACCGCTGCAACATCTCAGCTGGGATACTGTGAATTTCATCCTGAATTCTCTGTTTTAACTCATCCAGAGTTCTTGGTCGAGTCATGTACACTTTACTCTTGAGATAGCCTCACAAGAAAAAAAATCACAAACGGACAAATCTGGCGATCTAGGGGGCCAGGGAACGTTACCGAATCTTGAGATCACATGGTTACCGAATAATTCTCGCACAGCCGCCAATAGTTACTGTGGTCACCCTGTACGGGAATTTTTGAATTGCGTATTGGCAGACATGAGCAAGTGGCAGCACTGCGAGACAGTGACCTTGAGCAAGTAAACACACCCCCATTTTAGTAACCATTGGCGGCTGAGCGAGAATTGTTCGGTAACCGTGTGATCTCAAGTATCACAGTATCCCAGCTGAGATGTTGCAGCGGTCAATGAGGAATCTCAACAGCAGATTTCAAGAATGCATTCGTACAGGAGGACGCCATCTACAGGAAGTAATTTTTAAAAAAGGAAAATTCCATCATTGTTTCTTAAATGGCATGTTTTAAGGTTTCAATTACTATGAATAAAATATTTTTCTTCCATCACTCTTGGTTTTATTGGATTGTTCAAAAGTTCCCGCTTTTTTGTGTCACCCTGTATTATTTACATTTGAAAAAGAAGATTTGTAACACAAGTTTGACAATATGTTTAATAATATCAGATTTTTCCCATTGACATTTTGCACTGATAAAAACGAATTTACAGAGTGAAGACTGATCTGCTCACTGAATTTTATTCTCTATCGATTTATGGATAAATATAGATTAGTTCAGGACAAAGTGTGTGTGACTTTGAGAGATGAATGAATGAATGAATGAATGAATGAATGGATGAATGAATGAATGAGAACCATATGGGGGCAGTGCCAGTGAACTGGTGATACACACACACCAGCAGGTGTGTGTGTCTCCACGCACGTAATGAGATATGAGCGCGTGGATGAGAGGAACGGAACAGCGTTCAGTTTTTCTGTACAATCTGTTTGTCCTGTTGTTGCTGTGGTTACGACCAACAGTGACCGTTTAGAGTTCTGTTAATAAAGTCACCAGTGCAGAATAACTGGGGTCATCCTTAGACGTCCAGCCAGACGCACCATATATATGTGTAAATAATTCAGTTCAGTTCAGTGTGTGTGTGTGTGTGTGTGTGTGTGTGTGTGGGGGGGGGGTGTACATGCAGACAGCTGAGGGGGTCCATCTATAGTCAGATGAGGGTGAAGAGGTCCATCCAGACAGGTGAGGGTGAGGGAGGAGGTCCGGGCTCACAGATAGCCTATAGTAATTCTTTATTGTAACCATAATGCTGTCAGCTGACTGCAAACAGTGGGAGCAGAGGCGTTGTTCTGGGTTAAATAGTGAACGCACCTGTTCAGTGCACCCTTCAACACAAATAGTGAGCAAACGATGGCTTAGCAAACGCAACAAGCGCAGAAACAGATTTTGCATTCGTTAAGCCTCTGCGTTTGCCAACCCATCGTTCGCTCACTATTTGGGCTGAGGGGCGTGCAAACGGCTGCGTTCACTGTTTCACCCAGAAACGAGCCCCAGATTCAGATATTGACAATTAATATACCGGTAGGCTAAATACAGGCTAAATACATCCATGATGACAGCCTGCAAAACAACACTGTGGTCAGTCGAGGAGGTTCACATATTTCCGTTCTGGCGGCTGATGAAAAGATTCAGCGTGAGCTTGACGGGGCAACACGCAACGAGCAAGTTTATCAGCAAATACGGAAGTTATGCACAGCGTTGCTATGACGACTGGGTACTCTAAAGTCAGTGCTATCCTCTAATGGAAATGGCCTCCAGGAATAGTACCTGGTACCTGAGTTGAGTTGAGTTTAGTCAAGTTGAGCTGAACCCATACCATGTAGTGGAAGTGTGGCTAATAATAGCTAAAATGAGTCAATAAAGGTGTTCTGACTAAAGATGGATGATTCCAGTCTCACCTGTTCAACTGTTGAAAACAGAATGGCTAACCTATGTGAACCAATCGTATCTGTCCCCCTACATCACCAACGTTCTGCAGAATAGGGAGATATGAGTAACATGTTTAGTTACTTATTTGTTTTTTTTTCTTATGATATAAAAATGCACATCTGTGTGGTCCACGGTTCTGTTGAATGACTGTAGAGCTGCTGTAATTGGGCCTCATTTGTCACAACACCTCAAACTGTCCCTTGTCTTACAAACAGATAATTTCATTAATGATAGATCTCCTCAGGTGAGGACACAATTTGGCAGTTTATGGATAAGATGATGATCATCACAGATCCCATCTTATTATAATCAACAGTTTTCACAAAATGGATGTTTATTCAGGGAACTGAGCCTTTTCTCCTACAGGACTCAAACAGGATAGACAATGGCCTTCCCTCAAAGACCCCGCGGACATGATTTTGTTCAAGACTGGAATCTCTTCATGCTGATTGTCTTATATATAGTGACTAACATTCTGAGTCTGAAACCTTTAAACCACAGGTGTCAAACATATGGCCCACTGGCCAATACCGGCCCATTAAGGGGTCCAATGGGATGGATTTGTGAAATCCAAAAATTACACTGAAGATATTAATAATTAACAATGTCAAAATCATTTTAGTTCAGGTTCCACTTACAGACCAGTATGATTTCAAGTGGGTTGAACCAGTAAAATAATACATAATAACCTATAAATAATGCCAACTTCAAACTTTTGTCTTTGCTTTAGTGTAAAAAAGTAAAAATACATGAAACTGTTTACATTTTTCAGCTATACTTTCACAAAAATCTGAATAACCTGAAAAAATATGAACAACCTGAAATGTCTTAAGAGAAGTAAGTGTGATTTTAACCATTTTCTGTTATGTTTTTTATGTTCTGTACATTTATTGATCCACTGTGATCTGTAAGTTGTAATGAACTTGTGCAAATGATAAACTGAGGCAGAATTTTGTTAAAATTGCACTTAAAAAGAAAAGAAAGTTTAGGTTGTTCATGTTATTTACAATTTAAAGGAAACTTTGTAGATGTAAACATTTTCAAAATGTAATTTTACTAAGAGTGTCAGTAAAAGCACTATGTTGGATTAGATGTTTAGACTAGGGAGTGACTTCATGTTTCAGTGTCACATGGTTTCTCCACTGTCCCGCCCCTTTAACAGACTAGAAGCAGAGCCAGTCTCATTCATTCCAAAGGGAGAGGCCAATATAATTTACAGATTTTGATGGATTTTTTTTTAATCTAAAGGCTAAATATTGACCCCATTTTCGACAAGCTGCTTATCTGCTGAATATCCTGGCATTAAAATGACATTTCTCAAACAGAGATCAGGAGAAAATTAACATTGTTTGCATTCAATTGCTCTCTTAGCAATAAACTCTTGTGAGATATTACAGCACAAATCTTATCCAGAGGAGTTGAAAATAAAGACAATTAGTTACTTGTAGAAACCCACTGGGAGTGAATGGTCAAAGTGCATCATCTTTGACAAAAGTATTATAAATGTGAACTGTTTGAAAGACATATCTGTGGGTTATTTGTGTGGAAATTAAATTCACCCTCACCTCATATTAACATAATGTGAAGACGATTAAACCATTCTGACTTCAAATAACAATAATTAAAAAAAAAAAAAAAAAAAGACTGAGAATAATGCAGATTAATCGCAATCAAATGTGTAAATGAACATGTAAATAAAAATGTAACTGAACTTATAACATTAAAAAGCCTTTTGTCCATAGTCCTTCCTTGTCTTTTTGTTATTCTATGTTGTTACCCCCCCCCCCCCCCCCCCCCCCCCCCGAGACCTGAAGTGGAGGCAATGGATATTGTTGTTTGGTTTGGTTTGTTTGTTAGTTAACACTAGTAGCAAAACTATTGGTCAAATTCATACCAAATTGGGTTTATAAATTGCCATTGACCCAGAATACAGCTCATTATATTTTGGGAAAAGTAGAGCAAAGTTCAAATTTTTTAAATGAATTTGTTAAATCTTTTTTTTTTTTTCCTTTTACTTATAATGGGCGAAATTTTAAATGTCTGTAGCAGCAAAACTATTGGTTGAATTCAGACTAAATTGGGGTTACATATTGCCAGTGACCCAGAATAGATGTGATTACATTTTGAGAAAATTAAGTTGAAGTTCAAATTTTTAATGAATTTTTAAAATGTTTTTTTCTTCTCCCATTTACTTATAATTGACAAAATTTCAAATGTCTATAAAAACATCAATTTTGTTTCAATTTACTTCAAACTTGGCACATATATAGAGGCAATTGATATGCTGACATCGGCGCACACGTAGACATGATGACATCAGCTGGATTGATGCCGAAATAAGCTACAATATGCGTGAGGGGCGGGGTTTGTTGTGCCTGGCACCACTTGTATTTATGTTGTTTATGAGGTATAATATGTACTGATGGAAAGACTGATGTAGACATGGGTCTGTTTTTAAATGTAAGGAGTGAAAAATACACAAAACAAAAGAAAAAGTTGTCAGAAAAATAAATATTCAAATAAAGTGCGGATTCCTAAAATCTCAACTTAAAAACAGCCTTTTTATGTCTGCAGTTTAATCCTCACCCAACACAAGGGACATTTATGAATGTGCCTTCTAAAACTATTGTAAAACCACAACAAATACTGGCAAACCTATAAAGCCAGCTCAATTTATTTATTCACACATTTAAGACAGGTCCAGAGGGAAAAGTGCAGAGGGGTGGGGGAGCGTGGATTATATGCAGTGCTTAATAAACCTCTCCGGGTTGTGGTCTTAACTGTGGAGTTTGCACCTGGTCTGTGCTCAGCAGGTAACACCTCCCATGGCTCCACTCTCTGATATCCATCCAGCCCCGCAAGAGATGGAGCGGCAATATGCTGCCAAAGCACGTCCAAAATACTATGGCATGGTTTCACCCACTTAGGCCTGTCTGTGCCTTTCAATTCACCATCAACACTGTGGAGAGAAAATCTATGGAAAGCATCTATCACTTGGAAAAAATAAAATAAAAATAATAGCATTAATAAAAAAAAAAAATACAAATTAACATTCATCTTTAAATGTTACACAAACTGTATTTGGAACACAGATATGAAAACGGTTCTCCGTCTCTCTCTGCAATTAAAACACCTCCTTGTATTTCTCTTTTGTGTGATCGGCAATTACAGTGTTGACATCGCTGATTAGAGCTCCTTAACTCAGTGGGAAAGCGGTAAAAGAGGCCTGCGGAAAGCACATTTAGATGATGGCCTTAGGATTTCTGACAAGGTACATAAGTTCTTTAAGATAATGGGACAAAATAAATAATAAAAAAGTCAAAATAAATACATAAATGACAGATTAATGGATGTCTCTTACTTTACATGAACTTTTCCATTAAAGACATTTATTTGCTCTGGACTGGAAAGACACCTGTCCAACTTTCTTCCACATCTGGTTTGCTATTGTACGATTAGCCTATCTATCTATCTATCTATCTATCTATCTATCTATCTATCTATCTATCTATCTATCTATCTATCTATCTATCTATCTATCTATCTATCTATCTATCTATCTATCTATCTATCTATCTATCTATCTATCTATCTATCTATCTATCTATCTATCTATCTATCTATCTATCTATCTATTTATTTATTCTTCTCCCTTTTTTTCTCTCCTCTTCTTTCTTTTATATCTTATTCTTCTTCTAGGAAATGTTATTGTACTTTTAGAATGGAAGCCCCTTTTTATATACTTGGCTGTAACTGTTCAGTCTGAGCACACTTTCCTATATCTATCATGTCTTAAGTCAAGATTTTAGGAATCCGCACTTTATTTGAATATTTATTTTTCTGACATTTTTGACATTTTTCCATCAGTACATATTATACCTCACAAAAAACATAAAAACAAGTGATGCCAGGCACAACAAACCCCACCCCTCGCACATATTGTAGCTTATTTCAGCATCGATCCAGCTGATGTCATCATGTCTATGCATGTGCTGATGTCAGCATATCAATTGCCGCTATATTTGTGCCAAGTTTGAAGTAAATTGAACCAAAATTGATGTTTTTTTTTACAGAGAGTTGAAATTTCACTTAGTATAAGTAAATGGGAGAAGAAAAAACATTTTTTAAAAAAATCATTAAAAATTTGAACTTTGACCTAATTTTCTCAAAATGTAATCACATCTATTCTGGGTCACTGGCAATACATAAACCCAATTTGGTTTGAATTCAACCAATAGTTTTGCTGCTACAGACATTTCTTACAGTGTATTAGTACTTTGTAATCTATGTGACCAGCCAGCATGTCAATGTAGGCCCCAAAAGGGTTACATTCAGGCTGCATATAAGGGTCCCAAGTGGGTTTGTCCGCAGTTTCCATGGTGGACCTACATGTGATTGCCCATATCAGAATCAGAATCTCTTTATTGTCATTGAACCAAGTACAACGAAATTGAGGTAGAGTTCTCAGGTTCAGTGCAAGAATTTACAGACCAACAAGAAATATCAGTAAAACAACAAGAAATATCAGTAAAAGGCACAGTTATTTACATTAAAAAAATGAAAAGTATTGCAAACTAAGATATTTGTAAAACATAGAATTTAAGTAGTGCAAATCTCATGAAAGATAAATATTATGGGGTAAATAGTGTGAAAAATAAATAATATGAGATATTCAGGTCTCTGATTCTGATTCTGATATGGGCAAACACATGTGGGTCCACCATGGAAACTGCAGACAAACCCACTTGGGACCCTTATATGCAGCCCAAATGTAACCCTTCTGGGGCCCACATGGACATGCTGGCTATTATGTTTGTCATTTATCCAGGACAACAGACGGAAATTAACTTTTCTGCTAGATCTGTTGCATGCATCTTGTTCTTTGCAACAAATGCCAATACACACTTCCCTGTAGCTAAATAAATAAATAAAAAATAAAAAACTTTAGCATAGCAGTAGCTGGAAAAATACACAAATCTGCGGATTTAGCAGAACTAAAAAAAAAAAAAACTGTTGGAGAGATTACTTTTGACATGAAATACGCTTCAGATATGAGTTATCCTGGTTAAAAAACTGTTGGGTGAAGTGTTTGAAATGTAACTTATAACTGCATAAATTACTTTATCTTTACAGAAGAAGATAATAATAATCTAAATCTAAATGCAGACTGTAATGTTAGAGCAGTATTTTCTGTTTTTGGAAACAAAATACAGTTGAATTCCCAGCACTGAATGGTGTTATTGTCTTGGTATGGTTGGCTGCTACATTCCTCATGAGCTGAAAAGTTGTTTTTTAACTCTGTAACTGTGACAAAATACAAATATAGTACATCTTTTTTGTATTTAAATTATGTACGTCTATTATGTGTAAGTAGCTACTTTGAAAATTACCAAAATGTAAAATATTATTAAATCCTGTGTTATGGGTTATTACTGTGTAATGTATCATTACATAACATGATACATACATTTTTTTACTATAAATTTTTACTGTATGTGTGTGGTTGTTTTATGGTTATGTTTTATTTTATTTATCCAATCCAATTCAACTTTATTTGTAAAGCACTTTAAAACAACCACAGTGGACCAAAGTGCTGTAGAGAAGAATAATTAACACCAAAATAAAAATAAAAAAAAATACAGAATATATTAAAAGACATGGAATTGTACAAAAAGAAAACAGTGCTGTACAGAAGAATAAATAAAACCCAAATAAAAGAATAAAATACAAGAATAGATTAAAAAAAAAAAAAAAAAAACATAAAAAGCCATACAATTAAAAAAAAAAAAAATTGAGTGATAAACCACTACCAAATAAAAACAATAGAATAAAAATAATACCTTCAAACATTTCACATGTTTTATATGGACCTCAGAGTCTGAAATAAAGATTGATTGATTGATTGATTGATTGATTGATTGATTGATAATACACTGTTGCCAGTAAAGTTGGGAGAAATACATTACCTCTTCTTACAAAATGATTACAATGATGCAATTTATTCTTGGTAGATTCAGTATTTAATCACTGCACATGGTCAAATGTTTTTACTAATGTGTATAAATAGGAATAAAAAGAAGAATGTGTCTAAAAAACTCAATCATTCTAACTTCATGGACGATAATGTATGTATCTCTTCCGCTTTAAAACATCTTGAAGTCCCGTTACTGTGTTGAATATGTACCCATCAGGGCTTCATATTGATCTCTATTGCCTTATTCATAATAAAAAGGAACTGTAGTAAAACTTTTATGTGTGATATAGAAAACTGAAGTTATAACTACACACTAGACGAGAAAATAACCTGTATTCAGCAATTACACTATACAAGCAAACAATACACTCAACAAAATGTGTGTATTTACAGCTGTGGTTCCTAACCTTTTTTCGCTCGTGACCCCATTTTAACATCACAAATTTCTGGCGACCCAAGGCATTCAAAACAATTAATTTGTTTTTGATCATGTAATAGTTTGCTATACTATGTTGCACATAAACATTAACTTTAGACAACATTTAGTCTATATAATGTACAGGGTGGGGAAGCAAAATTTACAATGAACATTTAGTTGTTTTTTTCTCAGCAGGCACTTCGTCAATTGTTTTGAAACCAAACATATATTGATGTCATAATCATACCTAACACTATTATCCATACCTTTTCAGAAACTTTTGCCCATATGAGTAACCAGGAAAGCAAACGTCAAAGAGTGTGTGATTTGCTGAATGCACTCGTCACACCAAAGGAGACTTCAAAAATAGTTGGAGTGTCCATAAAGACTGTTTATAATGTAAAGAAGAGAATGACTATGAGCAAAACTATTACGAGAAAGTCTGGAAGATACTGTTAAAGAAGAATGGGAGAAGTTGTCACCCGAATATTTGAGGAACACTTGCGCAAGTTTCAGGAAGCGTGTGAAGGCAGTTATTGAGAAAGAAGGAGGACACATAGAATAAAAACATTTTCTATTATGTCAGTTTTCTTGTGGCAAATAAATTCTCATGACTTTCAATAAACTAATTGGTCACACACTGTCTTTCAATCCCTGCCTCAAAATATTGTAAATTTTGCTTCCCCACCCTGTATATAATGTATATTATTATGGACGAAGGCAGAAAAGCCAGGTGTAGATTACTGCACAAAGTGAGAATTTGATTTTCCTTGGTCAGGATATGTACAGTCAGTCCAGCTTGGATTTACAAGGCTGACAATTAATACTGAACAAACAATAACTCAAACTATGAATTATGAAAGAGCTGCAGCATCTGAAACCGACCACAATGAACATTTGAAAGATGAACAGTACCACAGTGCTTCAGTTTCAGCTTCAGAGTTAGTCATGTCTTTTATGGATTGTGATTGTCTCTCGAAACTCACCATATATTTTTATTAGTAAGTTTTTATTTTTATTAATTACTAGAAATTTCAGGTGACCCCACGTGGGGTCCAGACCCCAAGGTCGAAAAACACTGATTTGGAGGTTTGAATTTTTCAGGGCATACTGATAATGCTGCAAATTACGCAAGTTATTTCTTAAATGACGAGAATTAACCCTTAAAGACCCAGTGTGACTTTTGTGGCAATTCGCAAATTAATTTTTCCTCTATATTTGCCCTTTCTTTAGTGATTTATCACAGTTTATTGTAATATTATCCCCTTTATTTTGCATTTCTCCAATAAAAATCTAATATTTTTCTATATTTAATTTACTGATCATGTAGATGTTCATAAAATCTCAGCATAAATTCAAAGGTTATTATATCGAAAACAGATATTTAACTGCCATTTAGTGGTTTATCACCATTTATTGTGATATTATCTTCTGTATTTTGTGTTTTTTTCAGTGAAAATCTAGTATTTTCCAACATTTAGTTTACTAATCATGTAGATGTTCATGAAAGCTCAGAATTAAGTTGATGATTATTATATCAATATTAGAGAAAACTGAAGAAAAAATGACTTTTTCTGCAAAATATATCATTAACTGAACATAACCCAACTGCGTCCATCCACTGTCATTGATCCAACTCCATGGTTTTTACTGGTGAATCAATGTTGTAGAAGATGATGGTGTTTCCATGGTAACTACAGAGCCTCTGAGCGTCCAAATGGGTCATATCTGATGACCATGAAAAGACGACAAATTGCATTTTACACCAATTATTTACATGTATTGATAGGATTAGTGGATCAACAGTTATTAAACATTTTAGATCAGCTGATGGTTCTGGATGATCTTAGATGTTTGTGTCTTTATGGGTTAAATGTCCTCCTGAGACCCAGCAATGCATTTTTGTTCTCTGTAGGGGACAAAAGTTTGACAGTTATACTTAAAAAATGCTGCCCATTGCAAAGGACATTCCATTAATAAATAAATAACTAAGATAATAATTTAAAAAAATGTATCTGAAAAAACTGTTGCATTATACAATTTCCAATCAAGACAATTGTTTAATGTAAAAAAAAGCTAAACATTTCCACTTTCCTGGGTCTCAGAAGGATATAACCAGAGTAGATTTTTAAATTATTGATGCGTATTTAAAACTGTAAACAACATTACAGTGTTGGGGCTGGTGCATCTGAGGATAATGTTGAGTGCTATATATTCTGTTTGCTTGTTAAATTATAAATGTGTTGTATTTTTGATGATTTGTTGTTTCCTAACTCATCAACTCAATTCTAACAAATTACAGTCAATCTTCCGTTGACATATCAAGTTCACACAATAATTCTAAGCCCGTCGTTATGTCATCCGTCATCCCATTGATCAGTTTGTTTTTCCGTGTTGTATAAATCTGTGCATTGGTTGGGAGTTGGGTTTGTGAAGGGACAATAACCATCATGCTTCTGGATGTGCAAGCTGTCCATGCTCACCACGCCATCACCAGAGGGCTGTTGTTAGCCGTCATCTCCACCTGTCCCAGGCAAAATGTCACGGTGGTGGCTTCGACCTCTGAAGTGTAGATAAGCAGGACAAACGGATTCCATCAGCCAACCTTTATGCCTCATTACCCTTCGTCCACCAGAGGAGGCGCCACCTGCTACCAATCCAAGGTTATGGCGTCCTTTCCTGCGTTACCACAACCAAAACAGACAGAGATTGGCCAATTCCATGCCTACACTCACATTTTCCTCCTCACTCCTCCTCTATCTCTCTATCTTTCTTTTTTTTTCAGTCTTTTACTCTGCCCCTGACAGACGTTGGTCATCACTGCCAGAACTGCTGACAGGAGTCCAGGGTGAGTGTCAGCTTTAGCCACAGTTGGAATGGGTGGGAGTGGTGGAAAGAAAGCTAGATAGAAGGATTATTTCAGCTTTTCTGCCAAAAACCCCTCTTTTGGTGTCTTGGCAGATACAGTGGTGACTTAGATGGTGACTCCGAATGATAACACAGTCCTCTCATGTCACCTCTTTCACCAGGCCACATGCAGATTATAAAGATCAAGAGATGACATAAGGCAGTTGTCAAGTAGTTTAGTCGGACACATTGGACATGATACTTTTATGCAATTGATACCATTTTGTTGTTGTTATTGTTGTGATCAGTGTTGGAGAGGAATTACAGATGTAATGATGCTACTTAAACCTGAAGGAGTTAAAAGCAGGTGGGAAAAATGACAGAATTAGAAAGTACAATCCGTCCCTCTGCAGCTCTAAGAGTTCATTCATTTATTCATTCATTTTCTGTTGCGGCGTAATCCTCTGAGGGGTCATTGGGGGATGGGGGGAGTGAGCTGATCCCAGCTTACATGGGGCCAAGGCGGGGTTCACCATAGACAGGATGGCCAGTTCGTCGGGCTGACACATAGAAATGAACAGCTATTCACTGATACATTCACATCTATGGGTGATTAAGAGTGACTAGATAACCTCTTACATTTAACGCAGGGGTGTCAAACTCATTTTGGTTCAGGGGCCATATTTAGCCCAATTTATTCTCAAGCGGGCCAGACCAGTAAAATAATGATTTACTAACCTATAAATAATGACAAATCCAAGTTTTCTTTTTGTTTTGGTAAAAAAAAAAAAAAAAAAAAAAAATAATAATAATAATAATAATAATAATAATAATAATAACTAGAAGCACTCGGAGAGCGCAGACCTCCGCCAAGGCTGATCAGTGCCCCCCGTGGGCCCCCCCACTCCCGATCACCACCAAAATTTAATAATTTCTTCCTTATCCCATTTCCAACAAACCCTGAAAATTTCATCAAAATCTGTCCATAACTTTTTGAGTTATGTTGCACACTAACGGACAGACAAACAAACAAACCCTGGCAAAAACATAACCTCTTTGGCGGAGGTAATAATAATAATAATAATAATAATAATAATAATAATAATAATAATAATAATGATTATGAAAATATTTAAATTTTACAAAAAAGATGTGAATAACCTGAAAAAAACTGAAATTGCATTAGAAAAATTAGTGCAATTTTAACAATATTATGCCTCAACTTATTACAGTGTTACATAAACATTTGGTAACAGGCAGAATATTGTTAAAATTTTGGAGTTTGGAACTAAAATTTGATCAATTTCTACAATATTACATCTCTTATTATTAACACAACTACAGATCACAGTGGATCCATAAATGCACAAAACATTTAGTAACAGGCAGAATATTGTTAAAATTGCACATTTTGGATTGTTCATCTTTGTTTTTATTTATGTATTTATTTGCATTTTATTGTGAAAGAATAGTTTTGTAAATGTAAATATTTTCACAGTGTAATGTTATTTTTTTCATTTAAATTTTTCCACATAATTTTTCTCAAAGAAAATTTGCAGTTGTCATTATTTACAGATTATTGTAGTGTTATTTTTACTGGAGATCACATTAGTCTGTATGTGGAACCTGAACCAAAATGATTTTTGACAACCTTAACTGTTCAGGTAAATTTTTGCACCTTCATCCTGCGGGCCGGAATGGAACCTTTGGTGGGCCAGATTTGGCCCCCGGGCCAGATGTTTGACACCGGTGCTTTAACGTATTAATGTGTGTGAAGACCTGTGTCGAGTCCACATATGCAAAGTCCACAAAGAGGGGTCCCACTTGTCTGTTCCTGGGCTCACAGACCACTATTACCCCCCAGCTCTATGAGCAACAAATATGGACACAGACAACCTGATATCATTCACAACACTGTGTAAATCTGACGCCACATTTCCAATAGTGCTGGGCAACACCACACTATTATGTTTTGATACAATACCGATTATTTTTTTTGGCACATATAATCGATATTTGATGCCCGATACCAATACTTTCAGTGATTTTTTTTTTTTTTTTTTTAATTAAAATGTTACACCTAAAAGACATCTCACATGACAAATACTGTCCATTTAACAGCTTTAATGCGCATAACCTTGGGTGGCCATTTTTTTCAAGCAATGAAATAAATTTCCAAAAACACATAAATAATAAATAAGGAACATAAATATTGATTAAAATATAAAAATAAAACAGAAATGATAAATATAAATGAGAATTAAATAAAAAATGTCAAAATAAAACATAAATAATTAATAAACACATATGAATTATATGAAAGTAAAGAAATAGTACACATGATTTAAAAAAAACATAATTTGAGTGTATTCACTGAATACAATGAACTCTAAAGACATTTTTTTCCCAACAAGACCTACAAATTCCACATTTTTATAACAAAACAAAATTAGGAAAAAATAAAATGGACTGCAATTTTGACTGAACTGGGCTAATTTTCAGGTGTTTAAAGGTTGCTCGTGTTGCTGCAGCGTTGTACATTTTTACTACACAAACTACACTTTACTGTAGTTTTATCCACAGGTGTAAAGTACACCCACACCACACTCCTCTTTCTGTCAGCCATGTTCTCCTTTCAGACGCACATCTGCAGACTGAACTGTTGCTAACAGGCTAAAAACAGCTGACTGGAATCACCGCACTTCTGGTCACATGACATGGTTGGACTAGTTACATTTTATACTGTTGGGGAGGGTTGGTACAAAACCTTGAAGTAAGTTACCCTATAAGATTCATACGTGACACAAGCACTTTTATTTTGTGTTTATTAATTAACATTGATACTTTTTTAGCGAAATTGATCCTTAAATGAGTAGTGTGTGAGTATCGATATATCTGTAACACAGAATTGATGCACCCACCACTAATTTCCAACCATCTTTATCAAGCCCTGGACTGAGCAGTAGAGTTAAGTCTGATTCTGTCTTAACGATGATTGGTCATTTATGCTGTCAATCATGTTTACAGCCCACCCCCTTCTTGTCTGAAAAGCAGTCAAACTCTGCTGTCATGAGTGGATTTTCTACAGGCTGAAAACAGAGTCCAGATAATGAGGCTGAATTCTTGTTTCCTCTCAGACCAAGTGAATAAAAACACTCTGAAACGGCATGTTAGAATTTTGATTAAAAAAATAAAGAAAGAAAGAACTGCAATTAATAGAAAATGCATTTTATCTAAGTATCTGGTTTTCAGAAAACAGCTCAAAGAAATCATGGCCAAATTTTTTCACCGTGACACAAATTGACTTTAATGTTAATTTCATTTTTAACTAAATTTGTATCACTGTCCAACCTTTGGGCATGACTGTAGAATACAAGACTTGTTTTGTTGACTTTTTCAGCATATTTCCGGACAACATGGGCAAGGCCATTGTGACCAATTGGAGTGCAACATCCTCAGGGGCTTACAGGGAGTCTTATTTATGTTTACATAGGTTCTATTTATTTGCCACTCATGCTGACTTTTTGTGTTTTTTAATGATTTACCGCTTGATCCACTAATCTTATCAATACATGTAAATAATTGGTGCAAAATACAGTTTATCATCTTTTTATGGTCATCAGTTATGATCCATTTGGATGTTTTTTAGTGAACATGGAAACACCGTCATCTTCTACAACATTGATTCACCAGTAAAACCCATGGAGTTGGATCAATGACAGTGGATGGACACACTTGGTTTATGTTCAGTTAATGATATATTTGCCGAAAAAGTCACTTTTTCTTCAGTTTCCTCTGTTTCTGATACAATAACCCTCAACTTTATTCTGTTTTTATGAACATCTGCATCATCAGTGAATTAAATAGCGGAAAATGCCTGATTTTCACTGAAAAAAAGGCAAAATACAGAGGATAATACTGTATTAAATGGTGATAAATTACTTAAGAAATGTTCAATAGGGAGACAAATTCATTTAGGAACTGCCATAAAAGTAGCACTGGGTCTTTATGGGTTAAAATGATTACATGTGTTATTAGATTAGGGCACAGGTGTCAAACATGCGGCCCGGGGGCCAAAACCGGCCCGCAAAATGTTCCAGTCTGGCCCGCGGGATGAATTTGCAAAACGCAAAAAATTCCACTTAAGATATTAACAATCAAGGATGTCGAACTCCTTTTAGTTCAGGTTCCA